>NW_027149863.1:300000-561774 GCF_031143425.1 Pleurodeles waltl | reverse complement strand
ATTTCTTTTGCCACCCATAGGGAGCTCTGACAATTCTTACACAGGCCTGCCACTGCAGCCTGAGTGAAATAACGTCCACGTTATTTCACAGCCATTTTACACTGCACTTAAGTAACTTATAAGTCACCTATATGTCTAACCTTTACCTGGTAAAGGTTAGGTGCAAAATTACTTAGTGTGAGGGCACCCTGGCACTAGCCAAGGTGCCCCCACATTGTTCAGAGCCAATTCCCTGAACTTTGTGAGTGCGGGGACACCATTACACGCGTGCACTACATATAGGTCACTACCTATATGTAGCTTCACAATGGTAACTCCGAATATGGCCATGTAACATGTCTATGATCATGGAATTGCCCCCTCTATGCCATCCTGGCATAGTTGGCACAATCCCATGATCCCAGTGGTCTGTAGCACAGACCCTGGTACTGCCAAACTGCCCTTCCTGGGGTTTCACTGCAGCTGCTGCTGCTGCCAACCCCTCAGACAGGCATCTGCCCTCCTGGGGTCCAGCCAGGCCTGGCCCAGGATGGCAGAACAAAGAACTTCCTCTGAGAGAGGGTGTGACACCCTCTCCCTTTGGAAAATGGTGTGAAGGCAGGGGAGGAGTAGCCTCCCCCAGCCTCTGGAAATGCTTTCTTGGGCACAGATGTGCCCAATTCTGCATAAGCCAGTCTACACCGGTTCAGGGACCCCTTAGCCCCTGCTCTGGCGCGAAACTGGACAAAGGAAAGGGGGGTGACCACTCCCCTGACCTGCACCTCCCCTGGGAGGTGTCCAGAGCTCCTCCAGTGTGCTCCAGACCTCTGCCATCTTGGAAACAGAGGTGCTGCTGGCACACTGGACTGCTCTGAGTGGCCAGTGCCACCAGGTGACGTCAGAGACTCCTGCTGATAGGCTCCTTCAGGTGTTAGTAGCCTATCCTCTCTCCTAGGTAGCCAAACCCTCTTTTCTGGCTATTTAGGGTCTCTGTCTCTGGGGAAACTTTAGATAACGAATGCAAGAGCTCATCCGAGTTCCTCTGCATCTCTCTCTTCACCTTCTGCCAAGGAATCGACTGCTGACCGCGCTGGAAGCCTGCAAACCTGCAACATAGTAGCAAAGACGACTACTGCAACTCTGTAACGCTGATCCTGCCGCCTTCTCGACTGTTTTCCTGCTTGTGCATGCTGTGGGGGTAGTCTGCCTCCTCTCTGCACCAGAAGCTCCGAAGAAATCTCCCGTGGGTCGACGGAATCTTCCCCCTGCAACCGCAGGCACCAAAAAGCTGCATTACCGGTCCCTTGGGTCTCCTCTCAGCACGACGAGCGAGGTCCCTCGAATCCAGCGACTCTGTCCAAGTGACCCCCACAGTCCAGTGACTCTTCAGTCCAAGTTTGGTGGAGGTAAGTCCTTGCCTCACCTCGCTGGGCTGCATTGTTGGGAACCGCGACTTTGCAGCTACTCCGGCCCCTGTGCACTTCCGGCGGAAATACTTTGTGCACAGCCAAGCCTGGGTCCACGGCACTCTAACCTGCATTGCATGACTTTCTAAGTTGGTCTCCGGCGACGTGGGACTCCTTTGTGCAACTTCCGCGAGCACCATTTCACGCATCCTCGTAGTGCCTGTTTCTGGCACTTCTCCGGGTGCTACCTGCTTCAGTGAGGGCTCTTTGTCTTGCGCGACGTCCCCTCTCTCTTCAGGTCCAATTTGCGACCTCCTGGTCCCTCCTGGGCCCCAGCAGCGTCCAAAAACGCCAAAAGCACGATTTGCAGCTAGCAAGGCTTGTTGGCGTTCTTTCAGCGGGAAAACACTTCTGCACGACTCTCCACGGCGAGAGGGATCCGTCCACCAAAGGGGAAGTCTCTAGCCCTTTTCGTTCCTGCAGAAACCTCAGCTTCTTCTGTCCAGTCGAAGCTTCTTTGCACCCGCAGCTGGCATTTCCTGGGCATCTGCCCATCTCCGACTTGCTTGTGACTTTTGGACTTGGTCCCCTTGTTCCACAGGTACCCTAGATTGGAAATCCACAGTTGTTGCATTGCTGGTTTGTGTCTTTCCTGCATTATTCCTCTAACACGACTACTTTGTCCTTAGGGGAACTTTAGTGCACTTTGCACTCACTTTTCAGGGTCTTGGGGAGGGTTATTTTTCTAACTCTCACTATTTTCTAATAGTCCCAGCGACCCTCTACGAGGTCACATAGGTTTGGGGTCCATTCGTGGTTCGCATTCCACTTTTGGAGTATATGGTTTGTGTTGCCCCTATCCCTATGTTTCCCCATTGCATCCTATTGTAACTATACATTGTTTGCACTGTTTTCTAAGACTATACTGCATATTTTTGCTATTGTGTATATATATCTTGTGTATATTTCCTATCCTCTCACTGAGGGTACACTCTAAGATACTTTGGCATATTGTCATAAAAATAAAGTACCTTTATTTTTAGTATAACTGTGTATTGTGTTTTCTTATGATATTGTGCATATGACACTAAGTGGTACTGTAGTAGCTTCACACGTCTCCTAGTTCAGCCTAAGCTGCTCTGCTAAGCTACCATTATCTATCAGCCTAAGCTGCTAGACACCCTATACACTAATAAGGGATAACTGGGCCTGGTGCAAGGTGCAAGTACCCCTTGGTACTCACTACAAGCCAGTCCAGCCTCCTACAGTGGATGATAAAGGGAGTAACCAGTCTATTGCAGAGCTACTCTCTACTTATCACCACTTAGACAACAAAGTCTCAACTGGCCAAGGTTAGCCTTATTGTCCTTCGTTTGGGGGGGGTTGTGTGAGAAAGTAGCCTCTTTCTAGCCTTGTTACCCCGACTTTTGGCCTGTTTGTGAGTGTATGTCAGGGTGTTTTCACTGTTTCACTGGGATCCTGCTAGCCAGGGCCCAGTGCTCATAGTGAAGACCCTATGTTTTCAGTATGTTTGTTATGTGTCACTGGGACCCTGCTAGCCAGGACCCCAGTGCTCATACGTTTGTGGCCTATATGTATGTGTTCCCTATGTGATGCCTAACTGTCTCACTGAGGCTCTGCTAACCAGAACCTCAGTGGTTATGCTCTCTCTTTACAAATTGTCACTAACAGGCTAGTGACCAATTTTACCAATTCACATTGGCATACTGGAACACCCTTATAATTCCGTAGTATATGATACTGAGGTACCCAGGGTATTGGGGTTCCAGGAGATCCCTATGGGCTGCAGCATTTCTTTTGCCACCCATAGGGAGATCTGACTATTCTTACACAGGCCTGCCAGTGCAGCCTGAGTGAAATAACGTCCACGTTATTTCACAGCCATTTTACACTGCACTTAAGTAACGTATAAGTCACCTATATGTCTAACCTTCACCTGGTGAAGGTTGGGTGCAAAGTTACTTAGTGTGTGGGCACCCTGGCACTAGCCAAGGTGCCCCCACATTGTTCAGGGCAAATTACCCGGACTTTGTGAGTGCGGGGACACCATTTCACGCGTGCACTATACATAGGTCACTACCTATGTATAGCGTCACAATGGTAACTCCGAACATGGCCATGTAACATGTCTAAGATCATGGAATTGTCACCCCAATGCCATTCTGGCATTGGGGAGACAATTCCATGATCCCCTGGTCTCTAGCACAGAACCCAGGTACTGCCAAACTGCCTTTCCCGGGGTGTCACTGCAGCTGCTGCTGCTGCCAACCCCTCAGACAGGTTTCTGCCCTCCTGGGGTCCAGCCAGGCCTGGCCCCGAAGGCAGAACAAAGAACTTCCTCAGAGAGAGGGTGTTACACCCTCTCCCTTTGAAAAAAGGTGTCAGGGCTGGGGAGGAGTAGCCTCCCCCAGCCTCTGGAAATGCTTTGATGGGCACAGATGGTGCCCATCTCTGTATAAGCCAGTCTACACCGGTTCAGGGATCCCCCAGCCCTGCTCTGGTGCGAAACTGGACAAAGGAAAGGGGAGTGACCACTCCCCTGACCTGCACCTCCCAGGGGAGGTGCACAGACCTCCTCCAGCGTGCCCCAGACCTCTGCCATCTTGGATTCAGAGGTGTGCTGGCACACTGGACTGCTCAGAGTGGCCAGGGCCAGCAGGTGACGTCAGAGACTCCTTCTGATAGGCTCTTACCTTTCTTACTAGCCTATCCTCCTACCTAGGTAGCCAAACCTCCTTTTCTGGCTATTTAGGGTCTCTGCTTTGGGGAATTCTTTAGATAACGAATGCAAGAGCTCACCAGAGTTCCTTTGCATCTCCCTCTTCACCTTCTGCCATAGGATCGACCGCTGACTGCTCAGGACACCTACAAAACTGCAACAAAGTAGCAAAGACGACTACTGCAACCTTGTATCGCTTCATCCTGCCGGCTTTCTCGCCTGTTTCCTGGTGGTGCATGCTCTGGGGGTAGCCTGCCTCCTTCCTGCACCAGGAGCTCTGAAGAAATCTCCTGTGGGTCGACGGAATCTTCCACCTGCAACCGCAGGCAACAAAAGACTGCATCACCAGTCCTCTGGGTCCCCTCTCAGCACGACAAGCGTGGTCCCTGGAACTCAGCAACTCTGTCCAAGTGACTCCACCAATCCAGTGACTCTTCAGTCCAAGTTTGGTGGAGGAAAGTCCTTGCCTCCCCACGCTAGACTGCATTGCTGGGTACTGCATGATTTTCAGCTGCTCCGGCTCCTGTACACTCTTCCACGATTTCCTTTGTGCACAGCCAAGCCTGGGTCCCCGACACTCTAACCTGCAGTGCACAACCTTCGGAGTTGTCCTCCGGCGTCTTGGGACTCCCTTTTGTGACTTCGGTTGGACTCCGGTTCACTCCTCTTCTAAGTGCCTGATCCGGTACTTCTGCGGGTGCTGCCTGCTTCTGTGAGGGCTCCCTGACTTGCTGGGCACCCCCTCTGTCTCCTCATCCAAGTGGCGACATCCTGGTCCCTCCTGGGCCACACCAGCATCCAAAAACCCTAACCGCGACCCTTGCAGCTAGCAAGGCTTGTTTGCGGTCTTTCTGCATGGGAACACCTCTGCAAGCTTCTTCACGATGTGGGACATCCATCCTTCAAAGGGGAAGTTTCTAGTCCTCTTCGTTCTTGCAGAACACAAAGGGGGTTATTCTAACTTTGGAGGAGTGTTAATACGTCCCAAAAGTGACGGTAAAGTGACGGATATACCAACAGCCGTATTACGAGTTCCATAGGATATAATGGACTCGTAATATGGCTGGTGGTAAATCCGT
Source organism: Pleurodeles waltl (assembly GCF_031143425.1). Taxonomy (NCBI): domain Eukaryota; kingdom Metazoa; phylum Chordata; class Amphibia; order Caudata; family Salamandridae; genus Pleurodeles; species Pleurodeles waltl. Next base: position 556,570 of record NW_027149863.1, on the reverse strand, counting down.
CACTTTTCCGTCACTTTTGGGACGGATTAACACCTCCTCCAAAGTTAGAATAACCCCCAGAGCTTCTTCCATCCGGTGGCAGCTACCTTGCACCCTCAGCTGGCATTTCCTGGGCTCCTGCCCACTCTCGACACTGTCGCGACTCTTGGAATTGGTCCCCTTGTCTTACAGGTACTCAGGTCCGGAAATCCACTGTTGTTGCTTTGCTGGTGTTGGTCTTCCTTGCAGAATCCCCCAATCACGACTTCTGTGCTCTCTGGGGGTTGTAGGTGCACTTTACACCTACCTTACAGGGTCTTGGGGTGGGCTAGTTTTCTAACCCTCACTGTTTTCTTACAGTCCCAGCGACCCTCTACAAGCTCACATAGGTTTGGGGTCCATTCGTGGTTCGCATTCCACTTTTGAAGTATATGGTTTGTGTTGCCCCTATACCTATGTGCTCCTATTGAAATCTATTGTAACTTTACACTGCTTGCATTACTTCCTTTTGCTATTACTGCATATTTTTGGTATTGTGTACATATATCTTGTGTATATTTGGCATCCTCATACTGAGGGTACTCACTGAGATACTTTTGGCATATTCTCATTAAATTAAAGTACCTTTATTTTTAGTATGTCTGTGTATTGTGTTTTCTTATGATGTTGTGCATATGACACCAGTGCTATAGTAGGAGCTTTGCATATCTCCTAGTTCAGCCTAAGCTGCTCTGCTATAGCTACCTTCTATCAGCCTAACCTGCTAGAAACACCTCTTCTACACTAATAAGGGATAACTGGACCTGGCACAAGGTGTAAGTACCTCTGGTACCCACTACAAGCCAGGCCAGCCTCCTACAGTCCCTCGTTTGGGGGCGGGGGGAAGTTGAGTAGGAAAGTACCATCTTCCTCGGCATGTTACCCCCATTTTTACCTGTATGTCAGTATGTTTTTGCCTGTCTCACGTTGATCCTGCTGGTCAGGACCCCAGTGCTCATAGTTTGTGGCCTAAAGTTTGTCTCTGTATAGTGCTTAACTGTGTCACTGAGGCTCTGCTAATCTGAACCTCAGTGCTTATGCTCTCTCTGCTTTTAAATTTCTCACTATTGGCATAGGCTAGTGACTTCATTTACCAATTTCAATTGGCACACTGGATCCCACTTATACGTCCCTAATATATGGTACCTAGGTACCCAGGGCATTGGGGTTCCAGGAGATCCATATGGGCTGCAGCATTTCTTTTGCCACCCATAGGGAGGTCAGGCAAACCCTTGCACAGGCCTGCCATTGCAGCCTGAGTGAAATAATGCACACATTATTTCACAGCCATTTTCACTCCACTTAAGTAACTTATAAGTCACCTATATGTCTAACCCTCACTTACTGAAGGTTAGGTCCAAAGTTACTAAGTGTGAGGGCACCCTTGCATTAGCAAAGGTGCCCCCACATAGTTCAGGGCCATTTCCCGGGACTTTGTGAGTGCGGGGACGCCATTACACATGTGCACTACATATAGGTCAATACCTATATGTAGCTTCATAATGGTAAGTCCGAATATGGTCATGTAACATGTTTAAGGTCATGGAATTGTCCCCCATTACAAATCTGGTATTGGGGAGCCAATTCCATGCATCCTGGGGGCTCCACCATGGACCCCCAGGACTGCCAAACTAGCCCTCTGAGGCTTGCACTGCAGCTGCAGCTGCTTCCACCTCACAGACAGGGTTCTGCCCTCCTGGGGTCTGGGCAGCCCAGTCCCAGTCCCAGGAAGGCAGAACAACGCATTTCCTCTGAGAGCAGGGTGTTACACCCTCTCCCTTTGGGCATAGGTGTCACAGGCTGGGGAGGGGTAGCCTCCCCCAGCCTCTGGAAATGCTTTGAAGGGCACAGATGGTGCCCTCCTTGCATAAACCAGGCTACACCAGTTCAGGGACCCCTCATCCCCAGCTCTGGCGCGAAACTGTAGGAGGCTGGACTGGCTTGTAGTGAGTACCAAGGGGTACTTACACCTTGCACCAGGCCCAGGTATCCCTTATTAGTGTATAGAGTGTCTAGCAGCTTAGGCTGATAGATAATGGTAGCTTAGCAGAGCAGCTTAGGCTGAACTAGGAGACGAGTGAAGCTCCTACAGTACGACTAGTATCACTTGCACAATATCATAAGAAAACACAATACACAGATATACTAAAAATAAAGGTACTTTATTTTTATGACAATATGCCAAAGTATCTCAGAGTGTACCCTCAGTATGAGGATAGCAAATATACACAAGATATATGTACACAGTACCAAAAATATGTAGTATAGTCTTAGAAAACAGTGCAAACAATGTATAGTTACAATAGGATGCAATGGGGACACATAGGGATAGGGGCAACACAAACCATATACTCCAAAAGTGGAATGCGAACCACGAATGGACCCCAAACCTATGTGACCTTGTAGAAGGTCGCTGGGACTATTAGAAAATAATAAGGGTTAGAAAAATAGCCCACCCCAAGACCCTGAAAAGTGAGTGCAAAGTGCACTAAAGTTCCCCAAAGGACATAGAAGTCGTGACAGGGGAATTATGCAGGAAAGACACAAACCAGCAATGCAACAACGATGGATTTCCTGTCGAGGGTACCTGTGGAACAAGGGGACCAAGTCCAAAAGTCACAAGCAAGTCGGAGATGGGCAGATGCCCAGGAAATGCCAGCTCTGGGTGCAAAGAAGCTGCTACTGGACAGTAGAAGCTGAGGATTCTGCAGGAACGACAAGGGCTAGAGACTTCCCCTTTGGAGGATGGATCCCACACGCTGTGGAGAGTCGTGCAGAAGTGTTTTCCCGCCGAAAGACTTCCAACAAGCCTTGCTAGCTGCAAATCGTGTGGTTAGGGTTTTTGGATGCTGCTGTGGCCCAGGAGGGACCAGGATGTCGCCAATTGCGTCTGGGGACAGAGGGGGCGTCGAGCAAGACAAGGAGCCCTCTCAGAAGCAGGCAGCACCCGCAGAAGTGCCGGAACAGGCACTACGAAGAAGAGTGAAACTGTGCTCACCCGAAGTTGCACAAAGGAGTACCACGTCGCCGGAGACCAACTTAGAAAGTCGTGCAATGCAGGTTAGAGTGCCGTGGACCCAGGCTTGGCTGTGCACAAAGGATTTCCGCCGGAAGTGCCGGAGTAGCTGCAAAACTCGCGGTTCCCAGCAATGCAGTCTGGCGTGGTGAGGCAAGGACTTACATCCACCAAACTTGGACTGAAGAGTCACTGGACTGTGGGAGTCACTTGGACAGAGTTGCTGGAATCAAGGGACCTCGCTCGTCGTGCTGAGAGGAGACCCAGGGGACCGGTAATGCAGTTCTTTGGTGCCTGCGGTTGCAGGGGGACGATTCCGTCGGCCCACAGGAGATTTCTTCGGAGCTTCCAGTGCAGAGAGGAGGCAGACTACCCCCACAGCATGCACCACCAGGAAAACAGTCGAGAAGGCGGCAGGATCAGCGTTACAGAGTTGCAGTAGTCGTCTTCGCTACTTTGTTGCAGTTTTGCAGGCTTCCAGCGCGGTCAGCAGTCGATTCCTTGGCAGAAGGTGAAGAGAGAGATGCAGAGGAACTCTGATGAGCTCTTGCATTCGTTATCTAAGGAATTCCCCAAAGCAGAGACCCTAAATAGCGAGAAAAGAGGGTTTGGCTACTTAGGAGAGAGGATAGGCTAGCAACACCTGAAGGAGCCTATCAGAAGGAGTCTCTGACGTCACCTGCTGGCCCTGGCCAATCGGAGCAGTCCAGTGTACCAGCAGCACCTCTGTTTCCAAGATGGCAGAGGTCTGGAGCACACTGGAGGAGCTCTGGGCACCTCCCAGGGGAGGTGCAGGTCAGGGGAGTGGTCACTGCCCTTTCCTTTGTCCAGTTTCACGCCAGAGCAGGGCTAAGGGGTCCCTGAACCGGTGTAGACTGGCTTATGCAGAAATGGGCACCATCTGTGCCCATAAAAGCATTTCCAGAGGCTGGGGGAGGCTACTCCTCCCCTGCCTTAACACCTTTTTCCAAAGGGAGAGAGTGTAACACCCTCTCTCTGAGGAAGTCCTTTGTTCAGCCATCCTGGGCCAGGCCTGGCTGGACCCCAGGAGGGCAGAAACCTGTCTGAGGGGTTGGCAGCAGCAGCAGCTGCAGTGAAACCCCTGTAAAGGCAGTTTGGCAGTACCAGGGTCTGTGCTACAGACCACTGGGATCATGAGATTGTGCCAACTATGCCAGGATGGCATAGAGGAGGCAATTCCATGATCATAGACACGTTACATGGCCATATTCGGAGTTACCATTGTGAAGCTACACATAGGTAGTGACCTATGTGTAGTGCATGCGTGTAATGGTGTCCCCGCACTCACAAAGTCTGGGGAATTTGCCCTGAACAATGTGGGGGCACCTTGGCTAGTGCCAGGGTGCCCACACACTAAGTAACTTTGCACCTAACCTTTACCAGGTAAAGGTTAGACATATAGGTGACTTATAAGTTACTTAAGTGCAGTGGTAAATGGCTGTGAAATAACGTGGACGTTATTTCACTCAGGCTGCAGTGGCATGCCTGTGTAAGAATTGTCAGAGCTCCCTATGGGTGGCAAAAGAAATGCTGCAGCCCATAGGGATCTCCTGGAACCCCAATACCCTGGGTACCTCAGTACCATATACTAGGGAATTATAAGGGTGTTCCAGTAAGCCAATGTAAATTGGTAAAATTGGTCACTAGCCTGTTAGTGACACTTTGGGAAGAAATGAGAGAGCATAACCACTGAGGTTCTGGTTAGCAGAGCCTCAGTGAGACAGTTAGTCATAACACAGGTAACACTTTCAGGCACACTTATGAGCACTGGGGCCCTGGCTGGCAGGGTCCCAGTGACACATACAACTAAAACAACATATATACAGTGAAAAAATGGGGGTAACATGCCAGGCAAGATGGTACTTTCCTACAGAAACTGAACAAAGGAAAGGGGAGTGACCACTCCCCTGTCCATCACCACCCCAGGGGTGGTGCCCAGAGCTCCTCCAGTGTGTCCCGGACTTCAGCCATCTTGCTTTGCAAGGTGTGGGGGCACTCTGGAGGGCTCTGAGTGGCCAGTACCAGCAGGTGATGTCAGAGACCCCTCCTGATTGGTCCTTATCTGTTTAGGTAGCCAATCCCCCTCTCAGAGCTATTTAGGGTCTCTCCTGTGGGTTCTCTTCAGATTCTGCTTGCAAGTTTCCTTCAGGAAAATCTGCAACTACTACTTCATCCTCTGACCGCAGATTAACCGCAGTCTGCTCCAGGAACCGCTGTAACAGCAACAAAGTATCCACAAGGGATACTTTTCCTCTGCAACTCCAGCACCAGCCAGCAACTGCAACACTTTCCATGGTGTGCACACTCTGAGGACTCCCTGTCTTCATCCTGCATCCGAAGGAAGGAATAAATCTCCCGTGGGGTGACGAAATGCCTAAAAAGGTATTGTGGACAGCTAGTTGTCAGAAAGCTTTTGAGGATCTTAAGCAGGCAAGGTGCTCTGCACCTGTCTTAAAAAGCCCAAACTACTCCAAAATATTCATTGTTCAAACAGATGCTTCTGAGTTAGGGGTAGGGGCTGTGCTATCACAAATGAACTCAGAGGACCAGGATCAACCTGTTGCTTTCATTAGCAGGAGGTTGACCACAAAAGAAAAGCATTGGTCTGCAATAGAGAGGGAGGCCTTTCATGTTGTCTGGGCACTGAAGAAGCAGAGACCCTACTTGTTTGGGACTCAAATCATTGTCCAGACAGACCACAAACCTCTATTATGACTTAAACAAATGAAAGGTGAGAACCCTAAATTGTTGAGGTGGTCCATTTCCCTACAGGAGATGGACTGTACAGTGGTATATAGACCTGGGAGTACCCACTCCAATGCAGATGGACTCTCAGAATATTTCCACTTATACAATGAAGACTCATCTGGGCAAGGTTAGCCTTATTTTCCCTCATTTGGGGGGGGGGGGGGTTGTGTAGGAAAGTACCATCTTCCTTGGCATGCTACCCCCATTTATACCTGTATGTCAGTATGTTTTTGCCTGTCTCATGGGGATCCTGCTGATCAGGACCCCAGTGCTCATAGTTTAGGCCTAAAGTGTGTGTCTGTATAGTGCTTAACTGTGTTGCTGAGGCTCTGCTAATCAGAACCTCAGTGCTTATGCTCCCTATGCGTTTTAATTTATCACTATAGGCTAGTGACTTCATTTACCAATTTCAATTGGCACACCGTACCCCCCTTATAAGTCCCTAGTATATGGTACCTAGGTACCCAGGGCATTGGGTTTCCAGGAGATCCATATGGGCTGCAGCATTTCTTTTGCCACCAATAGGGAGCTCGGACAAACCCTTGCACAGGCTTGCCATTGCAGCCTGAGTGAAATAACGCACACATTATTTCACAGTCATTTTCACTGCACTTAAGTCACTTATAAGTCACCTATATGTCTAGCCCTCACTTGCTGAAGGTTAGGTCCAAAGTTACTAAGTGTGAGGGCACCCTTGCACTAGCAAAGCTGCCCCTACATAGTTCAGGGCCATTTCCCAGGACTTTGTGAGTGTGGGGACACCATTACATGCGTGCACTACATATAGATCAATACCTATATGTACCTTCACAATGGTAACTCCAAATATGGTCATGTAACATGTTTAAGATCATGGAATTCTCCCCCCCATTCCAAATCTGGTATTGGGGAGCTAATTCCATGCATCCTGGGGGCTCAACTATGGACCCCCAGTACTGCCAAACCAGCCCTCTGAGGCTTGCACTGCAGCTGCTGCCACCTCACAGACAGGGTTCTGGCCTCCTGGGGTCTGGGCAGTCCAGTCCCAGGAGGGCAGAACAATGCATTTCCTCCGAGAGCAGGGTGTTACACCCTCCCCCTTTGGAAATAGGTGTTATAGGCTGGGGAGGGGTAGCCTCCCCCAACCTCTGGAAATGCTTTGAAGGGCACAGGTGGTGCCCTCCTTGCATAAACCAGTCTACACCAGTTCAGGGACCCCTTGTCCCCTGCTCTGGTGCGAAACTGGACAAAGGAAAAGGAAGTGACCACTCCCCTGTCCATCACCACCCCAGGGGTGGTGTCCAGAGCTCCTCCAGTGTGTCCCGGAATTCAGCCACCTTGATTTGCAAGGTGTGGGGGGACTCTGGAGGGCTCTGAGTGGCCAGTGCCAGCAGGTGACGTCAGAGAACCCCTCCTGATTGGTCCTTTCCTGTTTATGTAGCCAATCCCCCTCTAAGGGCTATTTAGGGTCCCTCCTGTAGGTTCTCTTCGGATTCTGCTTGCAAGTTTCCTTCAGTAATCCTCTGCAACTACTACTTCATCCTCTGACCTCGGATCAAACGCAGTCTGCTCCAGGAACTGCTGTAACAGCAACAAAGTATCCACAAAGGATACTTTTCCTCTGCAACTCCAGCTCCAGCCCACAACTGCAACAGTTTCCATGGTGTGCACACTCTGAGGACTCCCTGTCTTGATCCTGCACCAGAAGGACGGAAAAAATCTCCTGTGGGGTGACGGAGTCACTCCCCTCCTCACGCAGGCACCTTCCAAGACATCGACCGGTACCCTTGGACTCCTCTCACAGTGAAGAGCATGCTCCTAAGGACATAGGGGGTGGACCCCATCGACATAGACTGTCCTTGTAGGAGGCTGGACTGGCTTGTAGTGAGTACCAAGGGGTAATTGCACCTTGCACCAGGCCCAGTTATCCCTTATTAGTGTATAGGGTGTCTAGCAGCTTAGGCTGATAGATAATGGTAGCTTAGCAGAGCAGCTTAGGCTGAACTAGGAGACGTGTGAAGCTACTACAGTACCACTTAGTGTCATATGCACAATATCATAAGAAAACACAATACACAGTTATACTAAAAATAAAGGTACTTTATTTTTATGACAATATGCCAAAGTATCTTAGAGTGTACCCTCAGTGAGAGGATAGGAAATATACACAAGATATATATACACAATAGCAAAAATATGCAGTATAGTCTTAGAAAACAGTGCAAACAATGTATAGTTACAATAGGATGCAATGGGGACGCATAGGGATAGGGGCAACACAAACCATATACTCCAAAAGTTGAATGCGAACCACGAATGGACCCCAAACCTATGTGACCTTGTAGAGGGTCGCTGGGACTATTAGAAAATAGTGAGAGTTAGAAAAATAACCCTCCCCAAGACCCTGAAAAGTGAGTGCAAAGTGCACTAAAGTTCCCCTAAGGATAAAGAAGTCGTGTTAGAGGAATAATGCAGGAAAAACACAAACCAACAATGCAACAACGATGGATTTCCAATCTAGGGTACCTGTGGAACAAGGGGACCAAGTCCAAAAGTCACAAGCAAGTCGGAGATGGGCATATGCCCAGGAAATGCCAGCTGTGGATGCAAAGAAGCTTCTACTGGACAGAAGAAGCTGAGGTTTCTGCAGGAACGAAAAGGGCTAGAGACTTCCCCTTTGGTGGACGGATCCCACTCGCCGTGGAGAGTCATGCAGAAGTGTTTTCCCGCCGAAAGAACGCCAACAAGCCTTGCTAGCTGCAAATCGTGCGGTTAGCGTTTTTGGACGCTGCTGTGGCCCAGGAGGGACCAGGAGGTCGCAAATTGGACCAGGAGGTAGAGGGGACGTCGAGCAAGACAAGGAGCCCTCTTAGCAGCAGGTAGCACCCGGAGAAGTGCCAGAAACAGGCACTACGAGGATGCATGAAACGGAGCTCACCCGAAGTTACACAAAGGAGTCCCACGTCACCGGAGACCAACTTAGAAAGTCGTGCAATGCAGGTTAGAGTGCCGTGGACCCAGGCTTGGCTGTGCACAAAGGATTTCCGCCGGAAGTGCACAGGGGCCGGAGTAGCTGCAAAAGTCGCGGTTCCCAGCAATGCAGTCTAGCAAGGTGAGGCAAGGACTTACCTCCACCAAACTTGGACTGAAGAGTCACTGGACTGTGGGGGTCACTTGGACAGAGTTGCTGGATTCGAGGGACCTCGCTCGTCGTGCTGAGAGGAGACCCAAGGGACCGGTAATGCAGCTTTTTGGTGCCTGCGGTTGCAGGGGGAAGATTCCGTCGACCCACGGGAGATTTCTTCGGAGCTTCTAGTGCAGAGAGGAGGCAGACTACCCCCTGTAGGAGGCTGGACTGGCTTGTAGTGAGTACCAAGGGGTACTTGCACCTTGCACCAGGCCCAGTTATCCCTTATTAGTGTATAGGGTGTCTAGCAGCTTAGGCTGATAGATAATGGTAGCTTAGCAGAGCAGCTTAGGCTGAACTAGGAGACGTGTGAAGCTACTACAGTACCACTTAGTGTCATATGCACGATATCATAAGAAAACACAATACACAGTTATACTAAAAATAAAGGTACTTTATTTTTATGACAATATGCCAAAGTATCTTAGAGTGTACCCTCAGTGAGAGGATAGGAAATATACACAAGATATATATACACAATAGCAAAAATATGCAGTATAGTCTTAGAAAACAGTGCAAACAATGTATAGTTACAATAGGATGCAATGGGGACACATAGGGATAGGGGCAACACAAACCATATACTCCAAAAGTGGAATGCAAACCACGAATGGACCCCAAACCTATGTGACCTTGTAGAGGGTCGCTGGGACTATTAGAAAATAGTGAGAGTTAGAAAAATAACCCTCCCCAAGACCCTGAAAAGTGAGTGCAAAGTGCACTAAAGTTCCCCTAAGGATAAAGAAGTCGTGTTAGAGGAATAATGCACGAAAGACACAAACCAACAATGCAACCACGCTGGATTTCCAATCTGGGGTACCTGTGGAACAAGGGGACCAAGTCCAAAAGTCACAAGCAAGTCGGAGATGGGCAGATGCCCAGGAAATGCCAGCTGCGGGTGCAAAGAAGCTTCTACTGGACAGAAGAAGCTGCGGTTTCTGCAGGAACGCAAAGGGCTAGAGACTTCCCCTTTGGAGGACGGATCCCTCTCGCCTTGTAAAGTCGTGCAGAAGTGTTTTCCCGCCGAAAGAACGCCAACAAGCCTTGCTAGCTGCAAATCGTGCAGTTAGCGTTTTTGGATGCTGCTGTGGCCCAGGAGGGACCAGGAGGTCGCAAATTGGACCAGGAGGTAGAGGGGACGTCAAGCAAGACAAGGAGCCCTCTTAGCAGCAGGTAGCACCCGGAGAAGTGCCAGAAACAGGCACTACGAGGATGCGTGAAACGGTGCTCACCCGAAGTCGCACAAAGAAGTCCCACGTCGCCGGAGAACAACTTAGGAGGTCGTGCAATGCAGGTTAGAGTGCCGTGGACCCAGGCTGGACTGTGCACAAAGGATTTCCGCCGGAAGTGCACGGAGGCCGGAGTAGCTGCAAAAGTCGCGGTTCCCAGCAATGCAGTCTAGCGAGGTAAGGCAAGGACTTACCTCCACCAAACTTGGACTGAAGAGTCACTGGACTGTGGGGGTCACTTGGACAGAGTTGCTGGATTCGAGGGACCTCGCTCGCCGTGCTGAGAGGAGACCCAGGGGACCGGTAATGCAGCTTTTTGGTGCCTGCGGTTGCAGGGGGAAGATTCCGTCGACCCACGGGAGATTTCTTCGGAGCTTCTAGTGCAGAGAGGAGGCAGACTACCCCCACAGCATGCACCACCAGTAAAACAGTCGAGAAGGCGGCAGGATCAGCGTTACAGAGTTGCAGTAGTCGTCTTTGCTACTTTGTTGCAGTGTTGCAGGCTTCCAGCGCGGTCAGCAGTCGATTCCTTTGCAGAAGGTGAAGAGAGAGATGCAGAGGAACTCGGATGAGCTCTTGCATTCGTTATCTAAAGTTTCCCCAGAGACAGAGACCCTAAATAGCCAGAAAAGAGGGTTTGGCTACTTAGGAGAAAGGATAGGCTACTAACACCTGAAGGAGCCTATCAGAAGGAGTCTCTGACGTCACCTGGTGGCACTGGCCACTCAGAGCAGTCCAGTGTGCCAGCAGCACCTCTGTTTCCAAGATGGCAGAGGTCTGGAGCACACTGGAGGAGCTCTGGACACCTCCCAGGGGAGGTGCAGGTCAGGGGAGTGGTCACTCCCCTTTCCTTTGTCCAGTTTCGCGCCAGAGCAGGGCTAAGGGGTCCCCTGAACCGGTGTAGACTGGCTTATGCAGAATTGGGCACATCTGTGCCCAAGAAAGCATTTCCAGAGGCTGGGGGAGGCTACTCCTCCCCTGCCTTCACACCATTTTCCAAAGGGAGAGGGTGTCACACCCTCTCTCAGAGGAAGTTCTTTGTTCTGCCATCCTGGGCCAGGCCTGGCTGGACCCCAGGAGGGCAGATGCCTGTCTGAGGGGTTGGCAGCAGCAGCAGCTGCAGTGAAACCCCAGGAAGGGCAGTTTGGCAGTACCAGGGTCTGTGCTACAGACCACTGGGATCATGGGATTGTGCCAACTATGCCAGGATGGCATAGAGGGGGCAATTCCATGATCTTAGACATGTTACATGGCCATATTCGGAGTTACCATTGTGAAGCTACATATAGGTAGTGACCTATATGTAGTGCACGCGTGTAATGGTGTCCCCGCACTCACAAAGTTCAGGGAATTGGCTCTGAACAATGTGGGGGCACCTTGGCTAGTGCCAGGGTGCCCTCACACTAAGTAACTTTGCACCTAACCTTTACCAGGTAAAGGTTAGACATATAGGTGACTTATAAGTTACTTAAGTGCAGTGTAAAATGGCTGTGAAATAACGTGGACGTTATTTCACTCAGGCTGCAGTGGCAGGCCTGTGTAAGAATTGTCAGAGCTCCTGATGGGTGGCAAAAGAAATGCTGCAGCCCATAGGGATCTCCTGGAACCCCAATACCCTGGGTACCTCAGTACCAAATACTAGGGAATTATAAGGGTGTTCCAGTAAGCCAATGTAAATTGGTAAAGTTGGTCACTAGCCTGTTAGTGACAATTTGGAAAGAAATGATAGAGCATAACCACTGAGGTTCTGATTAGCAGAGCCTCAGTGAGACAGTTAGTCACTACACAGGTAACACATTCAGGCACACTTATGAGCACTGGGGCCCTGGGTTACCAGGGTCCCAGTGACACATACAACTAAAACAACATATATACAGTGAAAAATGGGGGTAACATGCTAGGCAAGATGGTACTTTCCTACACCTGCCACTGCAGCCTGAGTGAAATAATGTCCACGTTATTTCACAGCCATTTACCACTGCACTTAAGTAACGTATAAGTCACCTATATGTCTAACCTTTGCCTGGTAAAGGTTGGGTGCTAAGTTACTTAGTGTGTGGGCACCCTGGCACTAGCCAAGGTGCCCCCACATCGTTCAGTGAAAATTCCCCGGACTTTGTGAGTGCGGGGACACCATTACACGCGTGCACTATACATAGGTCACTACCTATGTATAGCGTCACAATGCTAACTCTGAACATGGCCATGTAACATGTCTAAGATCATGGAATTGTCAACCCAATGCCATTTTGGCATTGGGGAGACAATCCCATGATCCCCCAAGGCTCTAGCACAGACGCGGGTACTTCCAAACTGCCTTTCCCGGGGTTTCACTGCAGCTGCTGCCAACCCCTCAGACAGGTTTCTGCCCTCCTGGGGTCCAGCCAGGCTTGGCCCAGGAAGGCAGAACAAAGGACTTCCTCAGAGAGAGGGTATTACACCCTCTCCCTTTGGAAAAAGGTGTCAGGGCTGGGGAGGAGTAGCCTCCCCCAGCCTCTGGAAATGCTTTGATGGGCACAGATGGTGCCCATCTCTGCATAAGCCAGTCTACACCGGTTCAGGGATCCCCCAGCCCTGCTCTGGCGCGAAACTGGACAAAGGAAAGGGGAGTGACCACTCCCCTGACTTGCACCTCCCAGGGGAGGTGCTCAAAGCTCCTCCAGTGTGCTCCAGAGTTCTGCCATCTTGGAAACAGAGGTGCTGCTGGCACACTGGACTGCTCTGAGTGGCCAGTGCCAGCAGCTGATGTCAGAGACTTCTTCTGATAGGCTCTTACCTGTGTTGCTAGCCTATCCTCCTTCCTAGGTAGCCAAACCTCCTTTTCTGGCTATTTAGGGTCTCTGCTTTGGGGAATGCTTTAGATAACGAATGCAAGAGCTCATCAGAGTTCCTCTGCATCTCTCTCTTCACCTTCTGCCAAGGAATCCACCGCTGACTGCTCAGGAAGCCTGCAAAACCGCAACAAAGTAGCAAAGACGACTACTGCAACCTTGTATCGCTGATCCTGCCGCCTTCTCGACTGTTTTCCTGCTGGTGCATGCTGTGGAGGTAGTCTGACTCCTCTCTGCACTAGAAGCTCTGAAGAAATCTCCCGTGGGACAACGGAATCCTCCCCCTGCAACCGCAGGCTCCAAAAGAACTGCATCACTGGTCCTCTGGGTCCCCTCTCAGCACGACGAGCATGGTCCCTGGAACTCAGCAACTCTGTCCAAGTGACTCCCACAGTCCAGTGACTCTTCAGTCCAAGTTTGGTGGAGGTAAGTCCTTGCCTCCCCACGCTAGACTGCATTGCTGGGTACCGCGTGATTTGCAGCTGCTCCAGCTCCTGTGCACTCTTCCAGGATTTCCTTTGTGCACAACGAAGACTGGGTTCCTGACACTCTAACCTGCAGTGCACAACCTCCTGAGTTGTCCTCCAGCGTCGTGGGATCTCCTTTTGTGACTTCGGGTGAGCTCCATTTCACTCCTCTTCGTAGTGCCCGTTTTGGCACTTCTGCAGGTGCAGCCTGCTTCTCTGAGGGCTCCCTATCTTGCTGGGCGCCCCCTCTGTCTCCTCACGCAAGTGGCGACAACCTGGTCCCTCCTGGGCCACAGCAACATCCAAAAACCCTAACCGCGACCCTTGCAGCTAGCAAGGCTTGTTTGCGGTCTTTCTTCGTGGGAACACCTCTGCAAGCTTCTTCACGATGTGGGACATCCATCCTCCAAAGGGGAAGTTACTAGTCTTCTTCGTTCTTGCAGAATCCACAGCTTCTACCATCCGGTGGCAGCTTCTTGGCACCCTCAGCTGCCATTTCCTGGGCATCTGCCCAATCTCTACTTTGTCGCGACTCTTGGACTTGGTCCCCTTGTTCCACAGGTACTCTCGTCCGGAAATCCATTGTTGTTGCATTGCTGGTGGTGGTCTTCCTTGCAGAATTCCCCTATCACGACTCATGTGCTCTCTGGGGAGTATAGGTGCACTTTACACCTACTTTTCAGGGTCTTGGGGTGGGCTATTTTTCTAACCCTCACTGTTTTCTTACAGTCCCAGCGACCCTCTACAAGCTCACATAGGTCTGGGGTGCATTCGTGGTTCGCATTCCACTTCTAGAGTATATGGTTTGTGTTGCCCCTATACCTATGCGCTCCTATTGCAATCTACTGTAATTCTACATTGCTTGCATTACTTCCTTTTGCTATTACTGCATATTTTTGGTATTGTGTACATATATCTTGTGTATATTTGGCATCCTCATACTGAGGATACTCACTGAGATACTTTTGGCATATTGTCATAAAAATAAAGTACCTTTATTTTTAGTATATCTGTGTATTGTGTTTTCTTATGATATTGTGCATATGACACCAGTGGTATAGAAGGAGCTTTGCATGTCTCCTAGTTCAGCCTAAGCTGCTCTCCATAGCTACCTTCTATCAGCCTAAGCTGTTAGAAACACCTCTTCTACACTAATAGGGGATAACTGGTCCTGGTACAGAGTGTAAGTACCCCTTGGTACCCACTACAAGCCAGGCCAGCCTCCTACATTGGTTGTGCAGCGGTGGGATAAGTACTTGTAACTACTTACTGTGAGAAGGTAGCCTCTTTCTAGCCTTCTTACCCCCACTTTTGGCCTGTTTGTGAGTGTATGTCAGGGTGTTTGTCACTGTTTTCACTGTCTCACTGAGATCCTGATAGCCAGGCCTCAGTGCTCATAGTGAAAACACTATGTTTTCAGTATGTTTGTTATGTGTCACTGGGATCCTGCTGGTCAGGACCCCAGTGCTCATAGGTTTGTGGCCTATATGTATGTGTCACTGGGACCCTGTCACACAGGGCCCCAGTGCTCATAGGTGTGCATGTATATGTTCCCTGTGTGGTGCCTAACTGTCTCACTGAGGCTCTGCTAACCAGAACCTCAGTGGTTATGCTCTCTCATTACTTTCAAATTGTCACTAACAGGCTAGTGACCAATTTTACCAATTTACATTGGCTTACTGGAACACCCTTATAATTCCCTAGTATATGGTACTGAGGTACCCAGGGTATTGGGGTTCCAGGAGATCCCTATGGGCTGCAGCATTTCTTTTGCCACCCATAGGGAGCTCTGACAATTCTTACACAGGCCTGCCACTGCAGCCTGAGTGAAATAACGTCCACGTTATTTCACAGCCATTTTACACTGCACTTAAGTAACTTATAAGTCACCTATATGTCTAACCTTTACCTGGTAAAGGTTAGGTGCAAAGTTACTTAGTGTGAGGGCACCCTGGCACTAGCCAAGGTGCCCCCACATTGTTCAGAGCCAATTCCCTGAACTTTGTGAGTGCGGGGACACCATTACACGTGTGCACTACATATAGGTCACTACCTATATGTAGCTTCACAATGGTAACTCCGAATATGGCCATGTAACATGTCTATGATCATGGAATTGCCCCCTCTATGCCATCCTGGCATAGTTGGCACAATCCCATGATCCCAGTGGTCTGTAGCACAGACCCTGGTACTGCCAAACTGCCCTTCCTGGGGTTTCACTGCAGCTGCTGCTGCTGCCAACCCCTCAGACAGGCAGCTGCCCTCCTGGGGTCCAGCCAGGCCTGGCCCAGGATGGCAGAACAAAGAACTTCCTCTGAGAGAGGGTGTGACACCCTCTCCCTTTGGAAAATGGTGTGAAGGCAGGGGAGGAGTAGCCTCCCCCAGCCTCTGGAAATGCTTTCTTGGGCACAGATGTGCCCAATTCTGCATAAGCCAGTCTACACCGGTTCAGGGACCCCTTAGCCCCTGCTCTGGCGCGAAACTGGACAAAGGAAAGGGGAGTGACCACTCCCCTGACCTGCGCCTCCCCTGGGAGGTGTCCAGAGCTCCTCCAGTGTGCTCCAGACCTCTGCCATCTTGGAAACAGAGGTGCTGCTGGCACACTGGACTGCTCTGAGTGGCCAGTGCCACCAGGTGACGTCAGAGACTCCTGCTGATAGGCTCCTTCAGGTGTTAGTAGCCTATCCTCTCTCCTAGGTAGCCAAACCCTCTTTTCTGGCTATTTAGGGTCTCTGTCTCTGGGGAAACTTTAGATAACGAATGCAAGAGCTCATCCGAGTTCCTCTGCATCTCTCTTTTCACCTTCTGATAAGGAAACGACTGCTGACCGCGCTGGAAGACTGCAAACCTGCAACATAGTAGCAAAGACGACTACTGCAACTCTGTAACGCTGATCCTGCCGCCTTCTCGACTGTTTTCCTGCTTGTGCATGCTGTGGGGGTAGCCTGCCTCCTCTCTGCACCAGAAGCTCAGAAGAAATCTCCCGTGGGTCGACGGAATCTTCCCCCTGCAACCGCAGGAACCAAAAAGCTGCATTACCAGTCCCTTGGGTATCCTCTCAGCCCGACGAGCGAGGTCCCTCGAATCCAGCGACTCTGTCCAAGTGACCCCCACAGTCCAGTGACTCTTCAGCCCAAGTTTGGTGGAGGTAAGTCCTTGCCTCACCTCGCTAGACTGCATTGCTGGGAACCGGGACTTTTGCAGCTACTCCGGCCCCTGTGCACTTCCGGCGGAAATCCTTTGTGCACAGCCAAGCCTGGGTCCACGGCACTCTAACCTGCATTGCACGACTTTCTAAGTTGGTCTCCGGCGACGTGGGACTCCTTTGTGTAACTTCGGGTGAGCACCGTTTCACGCATCCTCGTAGTGCCTGTTTCTGGCACTTCTCCGGGTGCTACCTACTGCTGAGAGGGCTCCTTGTCTTGCTCGACGTCCCCTCTCTCTCCTGACGCAATTTGCGACATCCTGGTCCTTCCTGGGCCACAGCAGCGTCCAAAAATGCTAACCGCACGATTTGCAGCTAGCAAGGCTTGTTGGCGTTCTTTCGGCGGGAAAACATTTCTGCACGGCTCTACAAGGCGAGAGGGATCCGTCCACCAAAGGGGAAGTCTCTAGCCCTTTTCCTTCCTGCAGAAACCTCAGCTTCTTCTGTCCAGTAGAAGCTTCTTTGCACCCACAGCTGGCATTTCCTGGGCATCTGCCCATCTCCGACTTGCTTGTGACTTTTGGACTTGGTCCCCTTGTTCCACAGGTACCCAAGATTGGAAATCCATCGTTGTTGCATTGTTGGTTTGTGTCTTTCCTGCATTATTCCTCTAACACAACTTCTTTGTCCTTAGGGGAACTTTAGTGCACTTTGCACTCACTTTTCAGGGTCTTGGGGAGGGTTATTTTTCTAACTCTCACTATTTTCTAATAGTCCCAGCGACCCTCTACAAGGTCACATAGGTTTGGGGTCCATTCGTGGTTCGCATTCCACTTTTGGAGTATATGGTTTGTGTTGCCCCTATCCCTATGTGTCCCCATTGCATCCTATTGTAACTATACATTGTTTGCACTGTTTTCTAAGACTATACTGCATATTTTTGGTATTGTGTATATATATCTTGTGTATATTTCCTATCCTCTCACTGAGGGTACACTCTAAGATACTTTGGCATATTGTCATAAAAATAAAGTACCTTTATTTTTAGTATAACTGTGTATTGTGTTTTCTTATGATATTGTGCATATGACACTAAGTGGTACTGTAGTAGCTTCACACGTCTCCTAGTTCAGCCTAAGCTGCTCTGCTAAGCTACCATTATCTATCAGCCTAAGCTGCTAGACACCCTATACACTAATAAGGGATAACTGGGCCTGGTGCAAGGTGCAAGTACCCCTTGGTACTCACTACAAGCCAGTCCAGGCTCCTACAGAGGTACCCCAGAAAGGAGTGGGCTTCAGTCCCTTTGAACTCCTATTTGGGCACCCTGTAAGAGGTCCTGTAACACTTGTAAAAGAGGGTTGGGAACAACCTTTAAAAGCTCCTAAGCAAGACATAGTGGACTATGAACTTGGCCTAAGATCCAGAATGGCTGAGTATATGAAAAAGGCCAGCAAAAACCTTCAGGCCAGCCAAGAGCTCCAAAAGCAATGGCATGACCAGAAGGCTGTTCTGATTCAGTACCAACGGGACAGAAAGTGTGGGTCTTGGACTCTGTGGCCCCAAGAGCACTTCAAGACAAATGGAGTGGTCCCCACATTATTGTTGAAAAGAAGGGAGAAGTCACCTACTTGGTTGACTTGGGCACTGCCAGGAGTCCCCTTAGGGTGCTCCATGTCAATCGCCTAAAACCCTACTATGACAGGGCTGATCTCACCCTGCTCAAGGCAACAGATGAAGGACAGGAAGAAGAGAGTGACCCTCTCCCTGATCTCTTCTCTTCCACAGAACAAGATGCTCTAGTGGAAGCTGTAGTTCTGGGAGATTGTCTTACTGCTGAGCAGAAAGACCACTGCATAAATCTCCTGGGTCAGTTTTCTGAACTCTTTTCTACTGTGCCAGGCACCACTTCTTGGTGTGAGTACACTATAGATACTGGAGACAGCATGCCTGTCAAAAGTAAGATCTATAGGCAGCCTGACCATGTCAGAGACTGCATAAAACAAGAGGTTCAGAAAATGCTTGAACTGGGAGTGGTTGAGCACTCTGAAAGTCCATGGGCCTCTCCTGTGGTACTTGTACCAAAGCCTCATTCCAAAGATGTGAAAAGGGAAATTAGATTTTGTGTAGACTACAGAGGTCTCAACCAGGTAACTAAAACTGATGCTCACCCTATACCCAGGGCAGATGAGCTAATAGATACACTCGCATCTGCCAAGTATCTAAGCACCTTTGATTTGACTGCAGGGTATTGGCAAATCAAATTATCAGAGGATGCTAAAGCAAAAACTGCATTTTCTACTATTGGAGGGCACTACCAATTCACAGTAATGCTCTTTGGTTTGAAAAATGCACCTGCCACTTTTCAGAGGTTGGTGAATACAGTCCTGCAAGGGTTGGAGGCTTTTAGTGCAGCATATCTAGATGATATAGCCGTCTTTAGCTCCACCTGGGATGATCACCTGGTCCACTTGTGGAAAGTTTTGGAGGACCTGCAAAAGGCAGGCCTCACTATCAAGGCTTCAAAGTGCCAGATAGGGCAGGGGAAAGTGGTTTATCTGGGGCACCTTGTAGGTAGGGAACAGATTGCACCACTTCAGGGGAAAATCCAAACTATTATAGATTGGGTTCCCCCTACAACTCAGACTCAGGTGAGAGCCTTTTTAGGCCTCACTGGGTACTACAGGAGGTTCATAAAGAACTATGGCTCCATTGCAGCCCCTCTTAATGACCTCACTTCAAAGAAAATGCCTAAAAAGGTATTGTCGAAAGCTAACTGTCAGAAAGCTTTTGAGGAGCTGAAACAGGCCATGTGCTCTGCACCTGTCCTAAAAAGCCCATGTTACTCCCAAAAATTAATTATCCAAACTGATGCATCTGAATTAGGGGTAGGGGCAGTCTTATCACAACTCAATTCTGAGGGCCAGGATCAACCTGTTGCTTTTATCAGCAGGAGGTTGACCCCTAGAGAAAAGCGTTGGTCTGCCATAGAGAGGGAGGCCCTTGCTGTGGTCTGGGCACTGAAGAAGTTGAGGCCATACCTGTTTGGCACTCACTTCATTGTTCAGACAGACCACAAACCTCTACTTTGGCTAAAACAAATGAAAGGTGAAAACCCTAAATTGTTGAGGTGGTCCATATGTCTACAGGGAATGGACTATACAGTGGAACATAGACCTGGGAGTACCCACTCCAATGCAGATGGACTCTCCAGATATTTCCACTTAGACAATGAAGACTCATCAGGTCATGGCTAGTCTTATTGTCCTTCGTTTGGGGGGGGGGGGAGAGGGTTGTGTAGGAAAGTACCATCTTGCCTGGCATGTTACCCCCATATTTCACTGTATATATGTTGTTTTAGTTGTATGTGTCACTGGGACCCTGCCAGCCAGGGCCCCAGTGCTCATAAGTGTGCCCTGTATGTGTTCCCTGTATGATGACTAACTGTCTCACTGAGGCTCTGCTAACCAGAACCTCAGTGGTTATGCTCTCTCTTTACTTTCTAAATTGTCACTCACAGCCTAGTGACCAATTTCACCAATTCACATTGGCATACTGGAACACCCTTATAATTCCCTAGTATATGGTACTGGGGTACCCAGGGTATTGGGGTTACAGGAGATCCCTATGGGCTGCAGCATTTCTTTTGCCACCCATAGGGAGCTCTGACAATTCTTACACAGGCCTGCCATTGCAGCCTGAGTGAAATAACATCCACGTTATTTCACAGCCATTTAACACTGCACTTAAGTAACTTATAAGTCACCTATATGTCTAACCTTTACCTGGTAAAGGTTGGGTGCTAAGTTACTTACTGTGTGGGCACCCTGGCACTAGCCAAGGTGCCCCCACATCTTTCAGGGCAAATTCCCCGGACTTTGTGAGTGCGGGGACACCATTACACGCGTGCACTATACATAGGTCACTACCTATGTATAGTGTCACAATGGTAACTCCGAACATGGCCATGTAACATGTCTAATATCATGGAATTGTCACCCCAATGTCATTCTGGCATTGGGGAGACAATTCCATGATCCCCCGAGTCTCAAGCACAGACCCGGGTACTGCCAAACTGCCTTTCCCGGGGTTTCACTGCAGCTGCCGCTGCTGCCAACCCCTAACACAGGTTTCTGCCCTCCTGGGGTCCAGCCAGGCTTGGCCAAGGAAGGCAGAACAAAGGACTTCCTCAGAGAGAGGGTGTTACACCCTCTCCCTTTGGAAAAAGGTGTCCGGGATCTCCCAGCCCTGCTCTGGCGCGAAACTGGACAAAGGAAAGGGGAGTGACCACTCCCCTGACCTGCACCTCCCAGGGGAGGTGCCCAGAGCTCCTCCAGTGTGCTCCAGACCTCTGCCATCTTGGAAACAGAGGTGCTGCTGGCACACTGGACTGCTCTGAGTGGCCAGTGCCAGCAGGTGACGTCAGAGACTCCTTCTGATAGGCTCTTACCTGTGTTGCTAGCCTATCCTCCTTCCTAGGTAGCCAAACCTCCCTTTCTGGCTATTTAGGGTCTCTGCTTTGGGGAATTCTTTAGATAACGAATACAAGAGCTCATCAGAGTTCCTCTGCATCTCTCTCTTCACCTTCTGCCAAGGAATCGACAGCTGACTGCCCAGGAAGCCTGCAAAACCGCAACGAAGTAGCAAAGACGACTACTGCAACCTTGTATCGCTGATCCTGCCGCCTTCTCGACTGTTTTCCTGGTGGTGCATGCTGTGGGGGTAGTCTGCATCGTCTCTGCACTAGAAGCTCTGAAGATATCTCCCGTGGGACAACGGAATCCTCCCCCTGCAACCGCAGGCACCAAAAGAACTGCATCACCAGTCCTCTGGGTCCCCTCTCAGCACGACGAGCGTGGTCCCTGGAACTCAGCAACTCTGTCCAAGTGACTCCCACAGTCCAGTGACTCTTCAGTCCATGTTTGGTGGAGGTAAGTCCTTGCCTCCCCACGCCAGACTGCATTGCTGGGTACAGCGTGATTTGCAGCTGCTCCGGCTCCTGTGCACTCTTCCAGGATTTCCTTTGTGCACAGCCAAGCCTGGGTCCCCGACACTCTAACCTGCAGTGCACAACCTCCTGAGTTGTCCTCCGGCGTCGTGTGGTCTCCTTTTGTGACTTCGGGTGAGCTCCAGTTCACTCCTCTTCGTAGTGCCTGTTTCGGCACTTCTGCGGGTGCTGCCTGCTTCTCTGAGGGCTCCCTATCTTGCTGGGCGCCCCCTCTGTCTCCTCACGCAAGTGGCGACAACCTGGTCCCTCCTGGACCACAGCAGCATCCAAAAACCCTAACCGCGACCCTTGTGTAGCTTCACAATGGTAACTCCGAATATGGCCATGTAACATGTCTATGATCATGGAATTGCCCCCTCTATGCCATCCTGGCATAGTTGGCACAATCCCATGATCCCAGTGGTCTGTAGCACAGACCCTGGTACTGCCAAACTGCCTTTTCAGGGGTTTCACTTCAGCTGCTGCTGCTGCCAACCCCTCAGACAGGCAGCTGCCCTCCTGGGGTCCAGCCAGGCTTGTCCCAGGATGGCAGAACAAAGGACTTCCTCTGAGAGAGGGTGTTACACCCTCTCCCTTTGGAAAATGGTGTGAAGGCAGGGGAGGAGTGGCCTCCCCCAGCCTCTGGAAATGCTTTCATGGGCACACATGGTGCCCATTTCTGCATAAGCCAGTCTACACCGGTTCAGGGACCCCTTAGCCCTGCTCTGGCGTGAAACTGGACAAAGGAAAGGGGAGTGACCACTCCCATGACCTGCACCTCCGCTGGGAGGTGTCCAGAGCTCCTCCAGTGTGCTCCAGACCACTGCCATCTTGGAAACAGAGGTGCTGCTGGCACACTGCACTGCTCTGAGTGGCCAGTGCCACCAGGAGACGTCAGAGACTCCTTCTGATAGGCTCCTTCAGGTGTTGCTAGCCTATCCTCTCTCCTAAGTAGCCAAACCCTCTTTTCTGGCTATTTAGGGTCTCTGCTTTGGGGAATTCCTTAGATAACGAATGCAAGAGCTCATCAGAGTTCCTCTGCATCTCTCTCTTCACCTTCTGCCAAGGAATCGACTGCTGACCGTGCTGGAAGCCTGCAAAACTGCAACAAAGTAACTAAGACGACTACTGCAACTCTGTAACGCTGATCCTGCCGCCTTCTCAACTGTTTTCCTGGTGGTGCATGCTGTGGGGGTAGTCTGCCTCCTCTCTGCTCTAGAAGCTCAGAAGAAATCTCCCGT
This sequence comes from Pleurodeles waltl, assembly GCF_031143425.1. Classification (NCBI taxonomy): domain Eukaryota; kingdom Metazoa; phylum Chordata; class Amphibia; order Caudata; family Salamandridae; genus Pleurodeles; species Pleurodeles waltl. Next base: position 533,701 of record NW_027149863.1, on the reverse strand, counting down.
GGGCCGACGGAATCGTCCCCCTGCAACCGCAGGCACCAAAGAACTGCATTACCGGTACCCTGGGTCTCCTCTCAGCACGACGAGCGAGGTCCCTTGAATCCAGCAACTCTGTCCAAGTGACTCCCACAGTCCAGTGACTCTTCAGTCCAAGTTTGGTGGAGGAAAGTCCTTGCCTCCCCACGCCAGACTGCATTGCTGGGAACTGAGAATTTTGCAGCTACTCCGGCCTCCGTGCACTTCCGGCGGAAATCCTTTGTACACAGTCCAGCCTGGGTCCACGGCACTCTAACCTGCATTGCACGACTTCCTAAGTTGTCCTCCGGCGACGTGGGACTCCTTTGTGCAACTTCGGGTGAGCACCGTGTCACGCATCTTCGTAGTGCCTGTTCCGGCACTTCTGCGGGTGCTGCCTGTTTCTGAGAGGGCTCCTTGTCTTGCTCGACGCCCCCTCTGTCCCCAGACGCAATTGGCGACATCCTGGTCCTTCCTGGGCCACAGCAGCATACAAAAACCCTAACAGCACGATTTGCAGCTAGCAAGGCTTGTTGGCAGTCTTTCTTCAGGAAAACACTTCTGCAAGACTCTCCACGGCGTGTGGGATCCATCCTCCAAAGGGGAAGTCTCTACCCCTTGTCGTTCCTGCAGAATCCTCAGCTTCTACTGTCCAGTAGCAGCTTCTTTGCACCCACAGCTGGCATTTCCTGGGCATCTGCCCATCTCCGACTTGCTTGTGACTTTTGGACTTGGTCCCCTTGATCCACAGGTACCCTCGACTGGAAATCCATTGTTGTTGCATTGCTGGTTTGTGTCTTTCCTGCAGAATTCCCCTATCACAACTTCTATTTCCTTTGGGGAACTTTAGGGCACTTTGCACTCACTTTTCAGGGTCTTGGTGTGGGCTATTTTTCTAACCCTTACTATTTTCTAATAGTCCCAGCGACCCTCTACAAGGTCACATAGGTTTGGGGTCCATTCGTGGTTCGCATTCCACTTTTGGAGTATATGGTTTGTGTTGCCCCTATCCCTATGTGTCCCCATTGCATCCTATTGTAACTATACATTGTTTGCACTGTTTTCTAATACTATTAATGCATATTTTGGTATTGTGTACATATATCTTGTGTATATTTGCTATCCTCATACTGAGGGTACACTCTGAGATACTTTGGCATATTGTCATAAAAATAAAGTACCTTTATTTTTAGTATATCTGTGTATTGTGTTTTCTTATGATATTGTGCAAGTGATACTAGTGGTACTGTAGGAGCTTAACTCGTCTCCTAGTTCAGCCTAAGCTGCTCTGCTAAGCTACCATTATCTATCAGCCTATGCTGCTAGACACTCTAGTGTAGGTAAGTACCATCTTGCCTGGCATGTTACCCCCATTTTTCACTGTATATATGTTGTTTTAGTTGTATGTGTCACTGGGACCCTGTTCTCCAGGCCCACAGTGCTCATAAGTGTGCCTGAATGTGTTACCTGTGTAGTGACTAAGGGGGTTATTCTAACTTTGGAGGAGTGTTAATCCGTCCCAAAAGTGACGGTAAAGTGACGGATATACCACCAGCCGTATTACGAGTTCCATAGGCTATAATGGACTCGTAATACGGCTGGTGGTAAATCCGTCACTTTTCCGTCACTTTTGGGACGGATTAACACCTCCTCCAAAGTTAGAATAACCTCCTAACTGTCTCACTGAGGCTCTGCTAATCAGAACCTCAGTGGTTATGCTCTCTCATTTCTTTCAAATTGTCACTGACAGGCTAGTGACCAATTTTACCAATTTACATTGGATTACTGGAACACCCTTATAATTCCCTAGTATATGGTACTGAGGTACCCAGGGTATTGGGGTTCCAGGAGATCCCTGTGGGCTGCAGCATTTCTTTTGCCACCCATAGGGAGCTCTGACAATTCTTACACAGGCCTGCCACTGCAGCCTGAGTGAAATAACGTCCACGTTATTTCACAGCCATTTTACACTGCACTTAAGTAACTTATAAGTCACCTATATGTCTAACCTTTACCTGGTAAAGGTTAGGTGCAAAGTTACTTAGTGTGAGGGCACCCTGGCACTAGCCAAGGTGCCCCCACATTGTTCAGGGCCAATTCCCCGGACTTTGTGAGTGCGGGGACACCATTACACGCGTGTACTACATATAGGTCACTACCTATATGTAGCTTCACAATGGTAACTCCGAATATGGCCATGTAACATGTCTATGATTATGGAATTGCCCCCTCTATACCATCCTGGCATAGTTGGCACAATCCCATGATCCCAGTGGTCTGTAGCACAGACCCTGGTACTGCCAAACTGCCTTTCCTGGGTTTCACTGCAGCTGCTGCTGCTGCCAACCCCTCAGACAGGCATCTGCCCTCCTGGGGTCCAGCCAGGCCTGGCCCAGGATGGCAGAACAAAGGACTTCCTCTGAGAGAGGGTGTTACACCCTCTCCCTTTGGAAAATGGTGTGAAGGCAGGGGAGGAGTAGCCTCCCCCAGCCTCTGGAAATGCTTTCTTGGGCACAGATGTGCCCAATTCTCCATAAGCCAGTCTACACCGGTTCAGGGGACCCCTTAGCCCTGCTCTGGCGCGAAACTGGACAAAGGAAAGGGGAGTGACCACTCCCCTGACCTGCACCTCCCCTGGGAGGTGTCCAGAGCTCCTCCAGTGTGCTCCAGACCTCTGCCATCTTGGAAACAGAGGTGCTGCTGGCACACTGGACTGCTCTGAGTGGCCAGTGCCACCAGGTGACGTCAGAGACTCCTTCTGATAGGCTCCTTCAGGTGTTGCTAGCCTATCCTCTCTCCTAGGTAGCCAAACCCTCTTTTCTGGCTATTTAGGGTCTCTGTCTCTGGGGAAACTTTAGATAACGAATGCAAGAGCTCATCCGAGTTCCTCTGCATCTCTCTCTTCACCTTCTGCCAAGGAATCGACTGCTGACCGCGCTGGAAGCCTGCAAAACTGCAACATAGTAGCTAAGACGACTACTGCAACTCTGTAACGCTGATCCTGCCGCCTTCTCGACTGTTTTCCTGGTGGTGCATGCTGTGGGGGTAGTCTGCCTCCTCTCTGCACTAGAAGCTCCGAAGAAATCTCCTGTGGGTCGACGGAGTCGTCCCCCTGCAACCACAGGCACCAAAAAGCTGCATTACAGGTCCCTTGGGTCTCCTCTCAGCACGACGAGCGAGGTCCCTCGAATCCAGCAACTCTGTCCAAGTGACCCCCACAGTCCAGTGACTCTTCAGTCCAAGTTTGGTGGAGGTAAGTCCTTGCCTCACCTCGCTAGACTGCATTGCTGGGCACCGCGACTTTTGCAGCTACTCAGGCCCCTGTGCACTTCCGGCGGAAATCCTTTGTGCACAGCCAAGCCTGCGTCCATGGCACTCTAACCTGCATTGCACGACTTTCTAAGTTGGTCTCCGGCGACGTGGGACTCCTTTGTGTAACTTCGGGTGAGCACCGTTTCACACATCCTCGTAGTGCCTGTTTCTGGCACTTCTCCGGGTGCTACCTGCTGCTAAGAGGGCTCCTTGTCTTGCTCGACGTCCCCTCTACCTCTTGGTCCAATTTGCGACCTCCTGGTCCCTCCTGGGCCACAGCAGCATCCAAAAACGCTAACCGCACGATTTGCAGCTAGCAAGGCTTGTTGGCGGTCTTTCGGCGGGAAAACACTTCTGCACGACTCTACAAGGCGAGAGGGATCCGTCCACCAAAGGGGAAGTCTCTAGCCCTTTTCGTTCCTGCAGAAACCTCAGCTTCTTCTATACAGTAGAAGCTTCTTTGCACCCGCAGCTGGCATTTCCTGGGCATCTGCCCATCTCCGACTTGCTTGTGACTTTTGGACTTGGTCCCCTTGTTCCACAGGTACCCTCGACTGGAAATCCATCGTTGTTGCATTGTTGGTTTGTGTCTTTCCTGCATTATTCCTCTAACACGACTTCTTTGTCCTTAGTGGAACTTTAGTGCACTTTGCACTCACTTTTCAGGGTCTTGGGGAGGGTTATTTTTCTAACTCTCACTATTTTCTAATAGTCCCAGCGACCCTCAACAAGGTCACATAGGTTTGGGGTCCATTCGTGGTTCGCATTCCACTTTTGGAGTATATGGTTTGTGTTGCCCCTATCCCTATGTGTCCCCATTGCATCCTATTGTAACTATACATTGTTTGCACTGTTTTCTAAGACTATACTGCATATTTTTGGTATTGTGTATATATATCTTGTGTATATTTCCTATCCTCTCACTGAGGGTACACTCTAAGATACTTTGGCATATTGTCATAAAAATAAAGTACCTTTATTTTTAGTATAACTGTGTATTGTGTTTTTTTATGATATTGTGCATATGACACTAAGTGGTACTGTAGTAGCTTCACACGTCTCCTAGTTCAGCCTAAGCTGCTCTGCTAAGCTACCATTATCTATCAGCCTAAGCTGCTAGACACCCTATACACTAATAAGGGATAACTGAGCCTGGTACAAGGTGCAAGTACCCCTTGGTACTCACTACCAGCCAGTCCAGCCTCCTACACCTATACACTAATAAGGGATAACTGGGCCTGGTGCAAGGTGCAAGTACCCCTTTGTACTCACTACAAGCCAGTCCAGCCTCCTACAACAGTCAAGCCTGGGTCCCCGACACTCTAACCTGCAGTGCACAACCTTCTGAGTTGTCCCACGGCATCGTGGGACTCCCTTTTGTGACTTCGCGTGGACTCTGGTTCACTCTTCTTCCAAGTGCCTGTTCAGATACTTCTGCGGGTGCTGCCTGCTTCTGTGAGGGCTCCCTGACTTGCTGGGCGCCCCCTCTGTCCCCTCCTCCAAGTGGCGACATCCTGGTCCCTCATGGGCCACAGCAGCCCCCAAAAACCTCTACAGCGACCCTTGCAGCTACCAAGGCTTGTTTGCGGTCGTTCTGCGTGGGAACACCTCTGCAAGCTTCATCGCGACGTGCGACATCCATCCTCCAAAGGAGAAGTTCCTAGTCCTCTTCTTTCTTGCAGAACTCCAAGCTTCTTCCAACAGGTGGCAGCTTCCTTGCACCCTCAGCTGGCATTTCCTGGGCTCCTGCCCACTCTCGACACTGTCGCGACTATTAGACTTGGTCCCCTTGTCTTACAGGTACTCAGGTCTGGAAATCCACTGTTGTTGCATTGCTGGTGTTTGTTCTTCCTGCAGAATCCCCCTATCAAGACTTCTGTGCTCTCTGGGGGTAGTAGGTGCACTTTACACCTACCTTTCAGGGTCTTGGGGTGGGCTATTTTTCTAACCCTCACTGTTTTCTTACAGTCCCAGCGACCCTCTACAAGCTCACATAGGTTTGGGGTCCATTCGTGGTTCGCATTCCACTTTTGGAGTATATGGTTTGTGTTGCCCCTATACCTATATGCTCCTATTGCAATCTACTGTAATTTTACACTGCTTGCATTACTTTTCTTGCTATTACCTGCATAATTTTGGTTTGTGTACATATATCTTGTGTATATAACTTATCCTCATACTGAGGGTACTCACTGAGATACTTTTGGCATATTGTCATAAAAATAAAGTACCTTTAATTTTAGTATATCTGTGTATTGTGTTTTCTTATGATATTGTGCATATGACACCAGTAGTCTAGTAGGAGCTTTACATGTCTCTTAGTTCAGCCTACTCTGCTTTGCCATAGCTACCTTCTATCAGCCTAAGCTGCTAGAAACACCTCTTCTACACTAATAAGGGATAACTGGACCTGGCACAAGGTGTAAGTACCTCTGGTACCCACTACAAGCCAGGCCAGCCTCCTACAAATAGCATCAACATTTTTGATGCTAGTTTGGAGCTTTGCAGGATACATCAAAAATCATGATGCTAATCCTGCAAAGTCCATTGAGGCCCATCTCTTAGATTTCCTTGGGCCATTGAAATCCAGAACATTTCTTAGCGCCATTTTTTAGTCAGGGTTTCTTTTTGAAAATTATAAAAAAAAGGATGACGGCTCCGTCATGTAGATGGAGTAGTAGGTTAAATGTAAAAAGGCATTGACACGAACCACTGTGACGACGGCTTCTGTCAATGTCTTTAAACTGACCAACAACTTGTTAGTCATTTCTAAATTTGGCGGGTGGAGTAGACTCAGCATGTCAGATGTAAAGTTCTCAGCCGGGGCGACAGAATCTTTTTTGTCAGACAAAATATAAATATGGTCCTTAATAAGAATTCCTCTTTTTTTTCTGTGCAATTTGCGTAGATGTGGATTTTAGGTCCTAGCTCAGAAAGCACCTTGGCAAACCTGCAAAGGGTCAAGCAGGGTCAAGAGGAGCTCTCACCAGTAGACTCCCATTAACCCTGTTTGATTTGTCTCTGTCCTGGCACTAGGCCTAGCCACACAAGAAGGGACGATTTTTATCGGCACAAGTGGAGTAAAGGTGGGTGGTTGGAATTTTGTTGTTTCTGAAAGTTTCAATCCCAAAATGTATGGAAAAGACGTTGTTTCAGGCAAAATCTGAGATTTGAAGAGCATTGTGGGTAAGAAAATCTTGTGGGATCCCTCTAAGCAGTATTACACTGGACTCCAGTGGTTGTCTAGTTTTCGAAAATGCCTGTGGTTCAAAGGTTTGCATGGGTGGTGCAACAGCATGGTCCCAAATACAACAGCTATCTCTATTCCTTACCTCTCCACATAGTGCTTTAGGGCCTTTTGTGTCATGGCCTCTTGGCTCACCCACACAAGTAGAGTACGTTTATTATTAAACAATGGGTGGAAACTTAGGGCAGTAGGAAATATGTGGCTCCCTGAAGATTCCAGAACTTTCTTTCATAGAACTGTGAGGAAAACGTGTGCTTTTTACCAAAGCTTGGCGTTTGCAAAGGCTTCTGGGTAAAATTACATAGTTAGTCTTGGAATTCACACACCCCTGGACTCTCCTGCTTGTTTAGTTTACAAAAATGTTCAGGCTTGCTTAGTGCTGGCTGAGCAAAGGTGCAAAATCTAGTTACCCACATTGGGAAAAAAGGGTTCATTTTCAGAGGAAAAATGTGATGTGTCCATGTTGTGTTTTGATCCATTTCCAGTTGCGGGCACTAGGCCTGCCCACACAAGTGAGGTAGCATTTTTATCAAAATATTCGGGAGAGTGCTGGGTAGAAGGACATTTGTGTCTCATTGCAGATTGCAGAACTTTCCATCATATAATTATGAGGAAAATGTGTCTTTTAGTCAAAGTTTGAGGTTTGCATAGGATTCTGAGTTTAAAAATCTGGTGAGATCAGCTCAAGTCACCCCATCCTGGATAGCCCTAGGTGTCTCGTTTTAAAAAACTGTACAGGTTTACTAGTTTTCCTAGGTGCAGGGTGAGCTAGGATTCAAAATCTACCACTAACCACATTGGTAAAAAAGATCAGTTTTCAGTAATAAAATGTGGTGTGTCGATATTGTGCTTTGAGCAATTTCCTTTCACGGGCACTAGGCCTTTCCACAAAAGTGAGGTACCATTTTTATTGGGAGACTTGGAAAGATGCTAGGTGGATGGAAGTTTGGTTTTCAAAAGATTCCAGACCTTTCCATTACAGAAGTATGAGGTGTTGGAAATGGCCCTTTCTGCAGGGCTCCCCAAACTTTTTGCCTTTCTCCTTCTATTTTTCTGACCCTCTTATGTTGGCTTTAGGAGTCTGGGAGCTTTGCCACTGCTAATCAGTGCTAAAGTGCATGTGCTCTCTCCTCTAAAACTTGGGATAATTGGCTTACATCTATTTTGCGTATTTAAGTTACCTGTAAGGCCCTTGTAAAGTGGTATAACAGATACCCAGTGCCTGTGAATTAAGTGCTATTAGTGGGCCTGCAGCGTTGATTGCACCACACATCAACTTGTATCAGGCCTGCCACTGCAGGGCCTGCACGTGCAGTTTACTGCCACACCGACTTGGCAAGTCAAACTACTTGCGTAATCATGAATTACCTTTTTATTATAACTAATTCACCCCTAAGGGTGTTGTGTGTGTAAAAAGGTAGGGTGTATATTTTTATGTGTTATATGTCCTAGTAGTGACAAACAGCCTATTTTGTTTTTACTACTGTGAGTGCTTCTCTTCTCATAGGTTTGCATTGGGAATTCCCATATATGTCTAAGTGGTAACTTCTGATATGTGAGGAGTAGTGTGGGCATGTTTAATATGTTTGGAATGGTAGGGAGAAATCTTGCTTACTGGCGCTGGGGGATTTTTCACTACTATTTTAAAAATGCCACTTTTAGAAAGTGGGCATTTCTCTGTGCTTATAACTTTGGTGCTTTGCAACCTGACTTCAATCCACATCTGGGCCAGAGTAACAGCTCCACTTTGTGCATACTCTCCAGACAGCCATCCATCAGGGAGGGTTAGGTGTGACAGGGTTACATCTGCATTTATCTACATACTGATGGTTTTCCTGGGCTTGGAGAGAGGGAGATGGGGCATACTTTACACTTGAATAGGTTGTGTCCTGCTGTGACACAAAGGTTTTTTTTTACCCCCCTACTGATATCTGGAGCCAGAATAGGGGAGAAGGAAAATTCTTGGAACTGGTCAGATCCCAGCTTCAAGAAACTTGTCTCCCTCCTTCTAGAACATTTGCACCTGCAGTATAAGTACAGGGGCTCTTGCATCATGATTTTAGAGCACTTTTTGGACAACTGCACCCTGACATATGGAGGACCGTAGTGCTGCCAGGAGGAACTGTCCCTCTGCACTGCATTGCTGTATTGACCTGCTGCTGTATGCTGGACTGTAGGAGGTACTGCCACATTGCTACTGCTCTGTTGTGTTGGCCTGCTGCCCCCTGACTCTGACTGCCTTGGGACTGCAAAGACTGCCAGGAGGAATCACCACTGCCACTGGCCTGCTGTCCCTGTTGTGCCCCTTCCAAGTGACTCCCATGGAGCCCATCACATGGGGGGCGCTGTTTCCTGCTCCTTGGCTTATTCAACCTAGTGCGTTAAGAACACTTTCCTTCAAATTCCTGAGCATGTGAGGTGCGTGTGGTAAGCGCTTAGCAATGTCCTTGCACTCTCCAAATGTAGTGCCTGGAGAACGCTTGCCCAGAGTCCCCTGCATCAAGTCCTGCAATAAGAGCCCAGCTGGCCAGCGTCCAGGGGGAACGCTTTATTTTCCACCTCTTCTAGACACCCGGTGTAGGGAGAGAGTCTCAACTGCTGTGTGGAGCGCTTCCCCTTCCTCCTACCCACATGAGCCTACCGAACGGCCTGGGGACAGAAAATGTAGTTTATTTTGCTCATAGGGCAGTGCTTCATGCTGCCTTTGTGATAGGATTTCTCCTGCCTGCCTTTCCACAACGGCAGCCCTTGTTGCCGTGGCGACAGCTGGCCCCGCCTGGGGATCCCAAACTGGAGGCTGTTGCGATACTGCAGGGAAGGTCGGCACGAGTCAGGAAACTGAGAATCGCCGGACCGACTTCCTTGTTCAGAATAGTCCTGTATGCCAGGACGTGCAGGGGACATTGCCACTGAACCGGAGGGGTCACAGAGACTGCCTCCACCCTGCAGGTACGACGGGACTATCATGAAGGCAACATCAGTATTCCTGCACCCCTCAACAGATGCCCCGTGGTGCACCAAATAAAGTACGCTGCTTTTCGTGGCTGCACTGCGAGTTCGCGGGTAGCTGCTCCAACACTGAATCAGCAGGTGGGGGCCCAAGGTGGGGCTCCTGTGATACACTATGGGGCATGGGTCCCCCCCTCCCATCCTTCCTCACCTTGGGATGGACCCAGGGACATTACTTGTAGGAAAACAAGACATTGTTGTAGGGACATCCAGAAGGAGCCGGGGAATCCTCTCCAATAATTTTACCGTACTTCCTGGAATAGGTGTGCAGGTGCATTACTGATGCACTCCAAGGCCTAAGTGGCACTGATCCTATGGTACTCATTGCATAGATTCTAGCGTTATCAGGGTACAGAGGCACCTCACAATAATTGCTCCATAGTATACTTATTGTGTCACTGGTCTGAGTGTGTTGCACAAACAATTTACACATGACCTCTGAGGATAAGCCTGAATGCCCTGTGCCAAGCCACCAAGGGGGAGCACAGTTTGTCTTTGGTGTGTAACTGACTCACCCTGACTAGTGTGGTGGTTTCTGCTTGGCTGAGATGCAAACCCTAACCAACCAGAAATCCAATTTCTTACATGAGAAAAATGTGGTTTTAGTCAAAGTGTAAGGTTTGCTTGTTGTTCTGGGTAAAAAACCTAGTGAGAGCCACACAAGTCACCCCAAGCTGGAAACTTCCATGTGTCTAGTTTTCGAAAATGTGCAAGTTTTCTAGGTTTCCTATTAGAAAACGGGTCATTAGTTATGTGGCCTGTACAAGTCATGGGTCCACCTTTGTCCTCCACTGGGAACCAAAAGAACGAGTTACTTACCTTCGGTAGCGACTTTTCTGGTGGATACATTAGCTACCTGTGGATTCCTCACCTGATGAATACTCCCATGGCGCCAGCATTTGACGGAAATCTTCTTACTAGTCTCTGCACGTCGACGAGGACGTCACTTTAGCCCACGCGACGCCGTCTGACGTCATACAGGCAATAAGAAGTCCTCGCCGACGTGCCGATGACAGTACCAACATTTTTTACGTGCATGAGAATAATAATAATAACCCAATGCAATGAAAGAGCAAAGCAACATCTCTTAATATTGTAAATCACACAACATTGCAATAAAATAGCTATAGATTTAATATAACTTTTTTTTTTTTTTTTTTTTTAAACAAATAAATATATTTATACATACGAACCATGTATATACCCAATATATATATAGATTTATATATAAATATACACATATATACAAATATCATACATGCAAAATGTATTGCAACTTTGAAGACCAAAAGGAGCACACTCAAGGATTGCTTGGAGAGACCAAAAAGGCAACGGGGAGGCGGGTGGGACCGTGAGGAATCCACAGGTAGCTAATGTATCCACCAGAAAAGTCGCTACCGAAGGTAAGTAACTCGTTCTTCTGATGGATACAACTACCTGTGGATTCCTCACCTGATGAATAGAGTCCCAAAGCAGTACCACGCCCGGCGGTGGGTGCCTAAATGGTCAAACCAAGAAATCCTGCAGCACTGACCGTGCAAAATGACCGTCCCTTCTGACCTCAGAGTCCAAACAGTAATGTTTCACAAAAGTGTGAAGGGACGACCAAGTTGCGGCCTTGCAGATGTCAACCACAGGAACACCCCTGGCCAAGGCCGAAGAGGCCGACTTAGCTCTGGTGGAGTGAGCTCTAATGCCCTCAGGCGGATCCTTCTTTGCCAAAGAGTAACAGATTTTAATGCAAAGAACAACCCACCTGGAGAGTGTTCTCTTGTGGACTGCCTTTCCTCTCCTCTTGCCCACGTATCCGACAAACAGCTGATCCTCCAGCCTGATATCCTTCATTCTGTCGATATAGAAGCTCAACGCCCTTTTTGGGTCCAGGCGATGTAGTCTTTCTTCCTCCTTTGAAGGATGAGGCGGAGGATAAAACGTGGACAAAGTGATTGTCTGAGCCAAATGGAAGGGTGAAACAACCTTCGGAAGGAAAGCAGCCTTGGTCCTCAACACCACCTTATCCCCATAAAACGTTATATAAGGGGGTTTAACCGATAAGGCCTGCAACTCACTCACTCTCCTTGCAGATGTTATAGCTACCAGGAATACTGTTTTAATAACCAAATACCTTAAGGGGCAAGAATGCATAGGCTCAAAAGGGGACCCCATAAGGAAAGTCAGGACCAAGGACAAATCCCATTGAGGCATAACGAATGGTTTTGGAGGATATTGATTCAGAAGACCTTTCAAGAATCTGAGAACAATAGGGGATTTAAATAACGATGGTTGGTCTGGAAGACAAATGAAGGCTGACAAGGCCGACAAATAACCCTTAATGGTAGCTACTGCACAACCTTTCTGCGCTAGAGACAGTGCAAAAGACAAAACATGTGACAGATGAGCATGTAAGGGATCCATCTGTCTCTCTCCACACCACATAACAAATTTAGACCACCTATTAGCGTAGATAGATTTAGTGGAGTGTCGCCTGGCCGCTAAGATAACATCCACTACATCAGGCGGGAGAGAGAAGGAACTCAGGTTGCCCCGTTCAATCTCCAAGCATGTAGGTGCAGACTCTGGAGGTTGGGGTGTAAAACCTGCCCCTGCGACTGCGAGAGGAGGTCTGCCCTGAGAGGGAGACGGAGCGGAGGGCACAGTGAGAGTTGGAGAAGGTCGGAGTACCATACCCTCCTTGGCCAATCCGGAGCTATTAAGATGACTTGGGCCCGGTCTTGGCGAAATTTTCCTCAATACTCGAGGAATCAAGGGTATGGGGGGAAACGCGTAAAGCAACTGGTCGCACCAGGTTATCTGAAACGCGTCTCCCAACGCTCCCTGCATCGGATACTGGAGGCTGCAGAATAACGGGCAATGCGCGTTCTCCCGAGTGGCAAACAGATCTATCCGAGGAAACCCCCACATCTGGAAGATTAAACAGACTTGATCTGGATGGAGACGCCACTCGTGGTCTGCCGAGAATTGGCGACTGAGACTGTCCGCACGTACATTCAAGACCCCGGCCAGATGATTTGCCACCAAGCAAATCTGATGGTCCTTTGCCCAGGACCATAGCCGAAGAGCTTCTCTGCAGAGAAGGTACGACCCTACTCCTCCCTGTTTGTTTATGTACCACATCGTGGTAGTATTGTCCGTCAGGACCTGTACCGACTGACCACGAAGGGATGGGAGGAAGGCCTTGAGAGCCAAACGTACAGCCCGTAACTCCAACAGATTGATATGAAACACCTGTTCCTCTGGAGACCAAAGCCCTTTGATCTCCAGATCCCCCAGATGAGCTCCCCATCCTAGGGTGGAGGCATCCGTTATTACCGTGGCCACTGGTGGCGACTGCGCGAACGGCTTCCCCTGTGAAAGATTGTTGCCCGCAATCCACCACTTCAATTCCACAGCAGCATCTCTGGAGATCTTGACAGTACCTTCTAAATCTCCCTTGTGTTGAGACCACTGCCTTCGGAGGCACCACTGAAGAGCCCTCATGTGCCAGCGAGCATGCGTGACCAACAGAATGCAGGAGGCGAACAGACCGAGCAGACGAAGGACCTTGAGGACTGGAACTACCGCTCCATTTCGAAACATTGGAACCAATTCCTGAATATCTTGAATCCGCTGAGGCGGAGGAAAGGCTCGACTCAATGTTGTATCCAGTACTGCCCCTATGAACAGGAGGCGCTGAGAGGGCTCCAGGTGAGATTTGGGCACGTTCACCGAAAAGCCCAGGTCGAACAACAACTGGGTTGTTGACTGCAGATGATGCGACACAAGCTCCGGGGACTTGGCTTTGATCAACCAGTCGTCCAAGTAAGGGAATACTGCTATCCCCCTCCTTCTGAGCTCCGCCGCAACCACTGACATCACCTTTGTGAAGACTCGAGGTGCTGAAGTAAGACCAAACGGGAGGACCGCAAACTGATAATGCTGCGACCCTACCACAAACCGGAGATACTTCCTGTGCGACTTGAGTATCGGGATATGAAAGTAAGCATCCTGCAAGTCGACAGACACCATCCAATCTTCCTTGTTCAACGCCAAAAGCACCTGTGCTAGGGTCAGCATCTTGAACTTTTCCTGTTTGAGGAACCAATTCAAGATCCTCAGATCCAGGATTGGTCTCAACTGACCATCCTTTTTGGGAATCAGGAAGTATCTTGAGTAACAACCTCGACCCTTTTCCTGCTCTGGGACCAACTCTACCGCGCCCTTTGAAAGGAGGACTTGAACCTCCTGTTCTAGCAACAGGAGGTGTTCTTCTGAACAATAAGATGGGCGGGGCGGGATGAGGGGCGGGAACTCCCGAAAGGGAAGGGCGTAGCCTTTTCCCACAATGCCGAGAACCCAAGTGTCCGTTGTGATAGACTTCCACTTGTGGAGAAAACGCTGTAATCTTCCCCCTACAGGAGAGGAGTGAGTGGGAGACGGTGGAAGCCTAAGGCTGCTTCCCCTGCTGCACCCCTCCAGAGGACGAGGAAGAGGCAGAGTGCTGTTGAGAGGCTCCTCTGGTACGGACCCCACCCCTCCCCCTCCCTCTAAATGACCTATAGGGGAGGGAAGAGGCGGGTTGCTGGAACCTCCCCCGAAAGGAAGAGGAATAAGAGCCACGCCCAAATCCCCGAAACCTCCTGAAAACTCTAGAAGAGGCAGAGGAAGAAGGAGCTTGCAGTCCTAACGATTTGGCTGTGGCTCTGCTCTCCTTAAATCGTTCCAAGGCTGAATCTGCCTTGGCTCCAAACAGTCTGTCCCCATCAAACGGGAGGTCCAGCAGGGTCGACTGCACATCCGCAGAGAACCCTGAGTTTCGGAGCCAGGCCTGTCTTCTTGCCACCACAGCCGTGCCCATCGCCCTGGCCACCGAGTCGGTCGTGTCCAGCCCAGACTGGATAATCTGGGTCGCGGCAGCCTGGGCGTCCGAGACCACATCCAAAAGACCCTGGGGAAGCTCCGTGAATGAAGACGAAATATCATCCATCAGCGCATGGATGTACCTCCCCAGAATGCACGTGGCGTTGGTGGCCTTCAACGCCAAACTGCATGACGAAAATATTTTCTTGGACTGCGCATCCAGTTTCTTGGAGTCTCTGTCTCCAGGCACCGTCGGGAAGGAACCAGGCGCTGACTTTGAGGAACAGGAGGCTTGCACCACCAAGCTCTCCGGCGTAGGGTGTCTAGAGAGAAAGCCAGGGTCAGATGGTGCAGCTCGATACCTCCTGGCCACAGCCCTATGAACGGCCGAGGAAGACACCGGCTTCTTCCACACCTCCAACACCGGATCCAGCAAAGCCTCATTAAATGGCAAGAGAGGCTCAGCTGCAGCAGAGGCCGGATGCAATACCTCTGTCAGCAAATTCTGCTTTGCCTCTGCCACCGGCAAAGGCAGGTCCAAAAAGCTCGCTGCCTTCCTCACCACAGCATGAAAGGAAGCAGCCTCCTCCGTATATTCCCCTGGAGATGAAAGGTCCCACTCAGGGGAAGTGTCCAGCCCACTGGCTGTATCCAGACCATGCAGTCCGTCTCCAGAGTCCTCAATCTCTCCCTCCTCTAGGACTCGCTGGTACTCTTGCTCTTCTAAAAGACGGAGAGCACGCCTCCTCGAATGAAGTCTCTCCTCGATACGCGGAGTCGACATGGCCTCCGCCGACGTCGAAGAACGGCGCCGATCTCCAGAAGCATCTGACGCCGCGTCCGGCGCCACAGGCAGCTTCGGCGCCGAGGCAGGAGCCGATGGACCAACCGGAGTCACAGGGCAAAATCCTGACTTTGACGGAGGGGCAACCTCCGGGGCCGAAACATCCGAAGCCACCGGAGCGGCCACCGACGCCGGCACCGGCGCCGAGCCCACATTCCCAAAAGGGAGAAAGGGCATAAAGGGTGCCGGCCGAAGAGGCGCAGGATCACCCAACGAAAAGGCCAAGGGCCCCGAAGGACCAGCCGGAGCAGCTCCTGGAGCCATCTGCTGAAAGATGGTATACATCGCATTAAGAAACGCGGTACTATCGGCTCCAGGAGTGGGAAAAGCCGGATACTGGGGTGCCTGGATCGAGGGCGACCCCGACGCCGGCCTCGACGTCTGCGACGCCGGAGAAAACACAAGAGGCTGCACCACCTCAATCACTGACGCCTGACCAGGTGAAGTCGGTGACGCCGGAGAGGGCAACGGCGTCGATGGATGCGGCGTGACCGTGGGGCTGACCTCCCAAGTCCTCCGACGCCGAGCCGAAGGTGACCTCGAACGAGACTCCTTGCTGGAGTGGCGTCGTGAGTCTCTACGGCGCCGGGAGTCTCGATGACGCCGGTGAGACCTTGGCGAAGAAGACTTCTTATGATGTTTCTCCTTCTTCTTTGACTTTGCCATGAATAACTTGGCCTCGCGCTCTTTGAGGGCCTTCGGATTCATGTGTTGACATGAATCGCAAGTCGAGACGTCGTGGTCGGAGCTCAAACACCATAGACAGTCGGAGTGAGGATCTGTAACTGACATCTTGCCCCCACACTCTCGACAGGGCTTGAAACCCGACTTCCTCTGAGACATTGTTACCGCAGAGAAGACTACGCAGCAGACAATACACTGTAACCACGAAGGTAACAGTAACTCCCTCGAAGATAACCGTTTCGAATGCACGGAAAAAAGGGAACTGTCATCGGCACGTCGGCGAGGACTTCTTATTGCCTGTATGACGTCAGACGGCGTCGCGTGGGCTAAAGTGACGTCCTCGTCGACGTGCAGAGACTAGTAAGAAGATTTCCGTCAAATGCTGGCGCCATGGGAGTATTCATCAGGTGAGGAATCCACAGGTAGTTGTATCCATCAGAAACCCCATTGTAGCGCTTGACTCTGACAGGGTAGAGAAGCAGAGCAGTCCAAAGCCTGCTCAAGGGAGATGGAGAACTCACCATTCACAAGTACACAACAATGCCACTCATTAAATGATCGTCCAGTCAAATCAAATCAAATCATACTTTATTTCGACCTTAGGTCCTAAAAGTTCACACATAAAACAATAAGAAAAAAGTGCATTCACTATCATTGTGTTTTACAAAGCACCACACTTATTCAAAATACAATTTACGTAAAATAGAGATAACTCCCTGATGCCATAGTTACTGGAAGTTTAAAGACCAATCATAGGCCAGCGCCTGCAGTAGTCCACCATTGTCAATAAGGCAATTGATGCAAAGTTAATAGTAAAGATTTGGTATGACCGGAGATTAAAATAAAAATAAAAACACTCTGGTTACAGATTATTATAAAACCCTCTGTACAATACCAACAAAATGAGATATCAGCAAACTGCTTCAATTTCCCCTGTAAGCTGCAAGCTTTATAAGTCAATTTCCATAAGTTCAGATCTGTGAAACAATCTAAAAAAAAAAACACAAAAACATGATTTTACATTTGGGTGCCAAAGTACCTGAAAAGTCGGCGCCACAAACTTAAAACAAATATTTTAAAAAACAGCAATTCGAGGAGAATAAATATAAACTCTGTTTTTCCCAATTAATACCATCATCAGAATAAGAGCAGGTAATCCGACCCAAAATCTAAAATGCTGAGATCGCATTGTGCATTAATACAATTTCATAGTAATTCAAATAACATGCTTTGTCAAAGGGGACCTGCTACCTTCAAGGTCATACAGGCAAAGCAAATGGAGGGCAGTAATTGTATTCGAAGGGCACATAGCTTAAGCACGTTCCAATCATTAAAAACATGTACACAATATAACAAGAGGCAAATCTCACGGCTTAGTGTAACTAACAGATTAATATTACAATGGCACACACACAGAACAAATACAATAGAAAGAACACATTACAGCTAGAAATAGTAGTAATGTAACAAGAGTAGAATATTGTTACCCATTCACTGGCTGAAAAGTCAGACCTAGGACCCTGTCCAAGCCACATAGCTAAATAATTCTTTACCAGCATTGCAGGCTAAACACTGTGACCCAATGCTATGATAGCCCTACGGCGAATTGTCCAGTCTATACATTCACTTTTGTAAAAGAAAAAAGTATATTTTTTACAGACACACTTCTCAATACTATGCAACAATTTACAAATATACACAAGCTGATGGAACTACATCTGGAAGACACTGAAAAATCATTCTTGTCTCTCCCATACAAACCCTTTCACAGGACTGACTCTGCAGCCTAAGTGAAATAGTGCACACATTATTTCACAGCCATATTCACTGCACTTAAGTAACTTATAAGTCACCTATATGTCTAAAGTTCATTTAATGAAGGCTATGTGCAAAGTTACTAAGTGTGAGGGCACCATTGCACTAGCAAAGGTGCCCCTACATAGTTCAGAGTCAATTCACCGGACTTTCTGAGTGTGGGACGCCATTAAACGCGTGCACTACATTTAAGTCAATACCCATATGCAGCTTCACAATGGTAACCCCGAATATGGCCATGTAAGGTGTGTAATAACATGGAATTGTCCCCCCATTCCAAATCTGGTATTGGGGAGCCAATTCCATGCATCATGGGGGCTCCACCATGGACCCCCAGTACTGCAAAAATAGCTCTGTTGGGCTTGCAATGCAGCTACAGCTGCTGCCATCTCACAGACAGGGTTCTGACCTCCTGGGGTCTGAGCAGCTCAGTCCCAGGAAGGGAGAGCAAAGCATTTCCTTTGCGAGCAGGGTGTCACACCCAATCCCTTTGGAAATAGGTATTACAGGCTGGGGAGGGGTAGCCTCCCCCAGCCTCTGTAAATGCTTTGAAGGGCACAGATGGTGCCCTCCTTGCATAAGCCAGGTTCAAGGACCCATTGTCCCCCTGCTCTGGCACGAAACTGGACAAAGGAAAGGGGAGTGACCACTCCCCTGTCCATCACCACTCTAGGGGTGGTGCCCAGAGCTCCTCCAGTGTGTCCCTATTCACTAACAATTGTTTATTTGTATTTTTGGCTAAATAAGCCAATTACTTCATTTTTGATAATCCCTTGTTTCTGTACAGCTCAATAATATTCAAGACAATATCTTTTTGGTATCTCCAGACGAGACGTTTCTTCTTTCTAATTTTTTATTTTTATAACATTTTTGAACCCGAGTAATCTCTCGGCTCCAGAGCATATACACTGTTGGCTCTCAGTCCCTTTTCTATTTTGATGGCCAGCCTCAGACGCACATTCTTTGTTTCTTTCTAATTTTCAGACGCGCGCGAGCCGGAAGGAATTCCCTCCCGGTTCTTAGCGGCGTCTTCTTAAAGACTCGGACAGCGCCCGCATAACATGAATGCGGGGTGCCGTCTCGAGGGTAGGTCCACTACGCAGGACCAGTGACAAAACTGTAAGTCTGCCGCTATTTCCTTGTTTTTATTGTATAACATCGTGAATTACCCCTCGCGTTTACAAGCACGCAGCAAACCTCGTGTCTCTTTGTAATCGGGTAAATTCACCTATCGTTTCCATTAAAATCCCGTATTTCAATGATTTCTGACATATAGACCACACAGTGAATTGGCGGATGGGAGTTTTTTAACTCCTTTATTCATTACTGCATTACACCTCAATGTTTTAGTGGTTACTCTATATCGACAGCTACTTTTATTTACACAGAACATTGGCTTACATTCAGATATATATGATCAATTGCTGAATATCATGTATACCTTGTTGATAATTTTGTTTATTGATTATTAACAGTGGTCATTTGAGTCCATAGAATGTGCGTCCTAAGGAGCCTGTTCTCAATTTGGGGATGGTAAGCCTTATTACCCCGTGTGTGTCTCACATTTCACGTTTGACCCATCACAGTTTTGATTATATTTTTACGTTTTAATTACTGTATTACCATATTTTGGTTTTCTCTGGCCTATGTATATGTATTTTTGTCTTTTAGGACGACCTGACTTTACCAGTTGACTTCAATGTAAGTTTTTTCAATCCTAAAGTTAGGGCATTTAAAATCTTATGTTGTAATTTGGAGAAGAAGTTTAATCTTTTTTTGGTCCTGATGAAGCGTCAATGGATCCGGCTGGACCGTAAGGACGCAAAACATGTTGACCTTGGTATAGAGGTACTATATGATTTATAGTCCCCCAAGTTTTGTTGTTTTGAGAGTCACCTGAGCATTTAACTCCTGTGTGACCCTCACCCCTCTTTTTTAATCTTGGTCTTCATCCACCTCACACTGATTAAAGTCTTGATGTTTTGGTGCGATGAATAAGCAATTTTAACACTTTCTTCTGTTCTCTCCAACCCTAGTCTACTCATGTTGTAGGTTATCACGCTTACTTAAGTAGAACAGCACGGCATAAGAGCCCCCTTCGGTGAGCCCGCCAGGCATTGCAGTGCCGGCCTGGTGAGGAGCATTTCCCGATGATGATGCCAGTCATCCATTGTGATGCTTGAGGGCTCTTGCTCCTGAGATCCCAGGTCCCCCAGGAAGTCAGAGTAGTTTGGAACAGTGTACTCTAATTCATAGGGTGTCCCAGACTTCAGCCATCTTGCTTTGCAAGGTGGGGGGACACTCTGGAGGGCTCTGAGTGGCCAGTGTCATCAGACGACGTCAGAGACCCCTCCTGATAGGTCCATACCTGATAAGGTAACAAATCCCCATCTCAGGGCTTTTTACGGTCTCTCCTGTGGGTTCTCTTCAGATTCTACTTGCAAGTTTCCAGCAGGAATCCTCTTCAACTACTACTTCATCCTCTGACCTCGGATCAACCGCAGCCTGCTCCAGGAACAGCTGTAACAGCAACAAATTATCCACAAGGGATACTTTTCTTCAGCAACTTCAGCTCCAGTCAGCAACTGCAACAGTTTCCATGGTGTGCATGCTCTGAGGACTCCCTGTCTTTTTCCTGCACCAGAAGGGCCGGATAAATCTCCAATGGAGTGACGGCACTTTCTAAGTTGATGACTGGTTCTCTTTGACTCCTCTCACAGCGACGAGCGCGCTACTTGGAACACAGAGGGTGGACCCCTTAGAGACAGACTGTCCTGAGGTCCTGCAGTCGCAATTTTGAGGAGGTAAGACCTTGCCTTCCCCGAGAACAACAGAACCCCTGTGCACCACGTCTTCTTCACTTCCTTAGGCCTCCGTGCACTATTTGCAAAATTCCTTTGTGCACAGCCTGGCCCAGCACTCTATCCTGCGACGCTCAACTCACTGAGTTGATCTCTGGCGGCGTGGGACCTTCTTTTGTAGTCCTGCACCAAGTGCATTTTGCACCTCATTTGACCCCATGTCCTGGGACACCTGTGGGTGCTATCTTGTGCTCTGAGGGCTCTATTAAGTGCTGAGAGCCCCCTCCTCCTCCTCATAGAGAGTTGAGGCCCCCAGGTCCTTCCTGGGTCCAGATAGTGCCTAGTTGATGCAAAACGCGACTTTGCAGGGACAAAGGCTTGTTGGAGGAATGCAGCGCCAAAACTCACCTGGATCCAACTTCACGAAGTGGGACATCCTTTGCATCATGCAGAAACCCGTTGGCAACTTCCTAGGGTGCATTTCTGCAGTCTTCGTCCAAACAGGCGCTCTTCTTTTGCAACCTCTTCTGGGTTGGCAGGGGCTCCTGTCCTTTCTGGAACTTCTTTCGACTTCTGGACTTGGTCTCCTTCTTTTGCAGGTCTTCAGGTCCAGATTCCACTGTTTGCTGTTTGCAGACTTGGTTGGTTCTTGCAATAATTCCAATCACGAGGTTTAGTGTGTCCTAAGGAAACTTGCAGTACTTTACTCTTGCTTCTCTGGGCTCTGGGGTGGGATACTTTACTTACCTTTACTGTATTCTTACTCTCTAAGTGATTCTGCACACACGACACTTGTCTAGGGGGGAATTTGTGATTCGCATTCCACTTTCTTAGTATATGGTTTTTGTTGCCCATAGACCTATTTTCCCCCATTACATTCTATAGCATTTCCTATTGTGTGCACTGTCCTATGACTAATTACTTGCCTTATTTTGGTGTCTAGTGTATATATTGTGTATAATACTTACCTCCAGAAGGAGTATTGCCTCTAAGATATTTTTGGTACTGTGTCACCCAAATAAACTACCTTTATTTATGGTAACTCTGAGTATTGTCTTTTCTTGTGTATAAATACTGTGTAACTATAAGTGGTATTGCATGACCTTTGAATGTCTCCTAGTTCAGACTATGCTCCGCAGCCTAAGTTGCTAGAACACTACTACTTCACTAATAAGGGATAACTGGACCTGGTATAAGGTATAAGTACCAAAGGTACCCACTACAAACCAGGCCAGCCTCCTACATTGGTGGTGCAGCGGTGGGATAAGTACTTGCAATTGCTTTACCAGTTTTGTTACTGGTACTTTTCAAAAGAAAAGCTTGCTCCAATACTGGAGGGGTGGCACCCAGAGCTCCTCCAGTGTGTCCCAGACTTCAGCCAGCTGCTTTCCAAGGTGTGAGGACACTCTAGAGGCCTCTGAGTGGCCAGTGGCAGCAGGTGACGTCAGAGACCCCTCCTGATAGGTCCATACCTGATAAGGTAGCCAATGCCCCTCTCAGGGCTATTTAGGGTCTCTCCTGTGGGTTTCTCTTCAGATTCTACTTGCAAGTTTCCAGCAGGAATCCTCTGCAACTACAACTTCATGCTCTGACCCCGGATCGACTGCAGACTGCTCCAGCAACCACTGTAACAGCAACAAAGTATCCAGAAGGGCTACTTTTCCTCTGCAACTTCAGTTCCAACCAGCAACTGTAACAGTTTCCATGGTGTGCACGCTCTGGGGACTCCCTGCCTTCACCCTGCACCAGAAGGACCGACAAAATCTCCAGTGGAGTGACAGAGTCACTTCCCTGCTCAAGCAGGCACCTTCTAAGTCGATGACTCATACTCTTGGACTCCTCTCCTGGTGACGAGCGTGCTCCTTGGAACACAGGTGGTGGACTCCTTCAACACAGACTGTCCTGAGGTCCTGCTGTCCCAATTTGGAGGCGGTAAGACCTTTCCTTCCTGAGTACGACAGTACCCCTGTGCACCGCGTCTTCTTCACCTCCTGAGGCCTCTGTGCACTATTTACAAACTTTCTTCCTGCACAGCCTGGCCCATTTCCCCAGCACTCTATCCTGTGACCCTCAGCTTGCTGAGTTGACCTCCGGCGGCGTGGGACCTTCCTTTGTAGTGCTGCACCAACCGCATTTTGCACCTCCTTTGTCCCCCTGTCCTGGGACTCACTGGGGTGCTCTTTAGTCTTCTGAGTGTACTCTAAAGTGCTGGGAGCCCCCTCTTCCTCCTCACACAGCGTTGAGGCCCCCAGGTCCCTCCTGGGTCCAGAAAGCTCCATTTTGACGCAAAACACGACTTTGCTGAACCAAGGCTTGTTGGGCGAATCCAGCGCCAAAGCTCACCCGCATCCAACTTCATGACGTGGGACATCCAGTGCATCATGCAGGAACCCGCTGACATCTTCCTTGGGTGCATTTCTTCAGTCTTCGTCCAAGCAGGGACTCTTCTTTTGCACGCTCTTCTGGGTTGGTAGGGGCTCCTGTCCTTCCTGGAACTTCTTCCGACTTCTGGACTTGGTTTCCTTCCTTTGCATGTCTTCAGGTCCAGGAATCCACCATTTGTTGTTTGCAGTCTTGTTTGGATCTTGCAATAACTCTAATCACGACATGTAGTGTGTCCTTAGGAAACTTGCAGTCCTTTACTTCTACTTTCCTGGACTCTGGGGTGGGGTAATTTACTTACCTTTACTGTATTCTTACTCTTCCAGCGATTCTCTACACACTACACTTGTCTAGGGGGGAATCCGTGGTTCGTATTCCACTTTCTTAGTATATGTTTTGTGTTGTCCCTAGACCGATTTTCTCCTATTGCATTCAATAGCATTTCCTATTGTTTGCACTATCCTATGTCTAATAACTTACCTTATTTTGGTATCTAGTGTATATATTGTGTATACTTCAGAAGGTAAGATATTTTTGGCCTTGTGTCACCCAAATAAACCACGTTTATTTTTGGTAACACTGAGTATTGTATTTACTTGTGTATAAGTACTGTATAATTATAAGTGGTATTGCAGGAGCTTTGCATGTCTCCTAGTTTAGCCTAAGCTGCTCTGCTATAGCTACCTCTATCAGCCTAAGCTGGTAGAACACTACTACATTTCACTAATAAGGGATAACTGGACCTGGTGTAAGTACCCAAGGTACCCACTACAAACCAGGCCAGACTCCTACAGACAGTGATAATCAGGGTATCCGTAAATTGGTGCCTAAACACCATCATTGGTGGTGCCATGTCGTAGTTGGTCTCTTGCTCTGGACAAGACTGCTGGTTTTAGGATGACAGTACTTATGTTTCTAGGCGACTATGCCAATCATACAACAAGTGGCAACTGTCATCCCAACCCTCCTGGCTCACTAGCAGCACCTCACTAAAAACTCAAACAGTAAAAGGTGATTTGTGGCAGCCTTTACGCATGGACTCAAGAGTGTGACATTTCAGGGAGTGTTGTGGTTAAATGGAGATTACCCCTTTCTCACATGAACAACATGTCTCGAACAAACACAGGCAATGAAAGCAATGCAGTAAAGTTTCAATAGGTTTTATTAAGCAAAACTGCAATCTTCGATAAGTTGCATGGGCTGCAATGATTAGGATAATGAACAGTGCAAGGAACAGAATGGTAAAGACAAGAGTCATTAATACAAAGACCCCCACCATCTTGCAATATCATGAAAAGACATGATGTGTGAAATATGTCCTAATACCCTAATATGTTATACCTAATCTCTAACCTAGTAGAGAGGTAGTCGTGTTAAACCTAATCTAGCAATGCCATGTCCATGAGAAGAGCCCCCAACGCTCGTTATCTTGGAATCAGTGTGAGAAAGTCGCCTCTTTCTAGCATGGTTACCCCAACTTTTGGCCTGTTTTTGAGTGTTTGTCAGTATGTATGTACTGCCTCACTGGGATCATGCTACCCAGGTCCCCAGTGCTCATAGTTTGTAACCCTATTTTATCAGTGTGTTTTGCCTGTCGCACTGGGATTCTCCTAGCCAGGACCCCAGTGTTCATAGTTTGTGGCCTATGTGTGTGTTGTCAGTAGTACCTAACTGTGTCACTGGAGTTCTGCTAACCAGAACCCCTAGTGCTTATGCCCTCTCTGCTTCCAAAGTAGTCACTATAGTTTAGTGACTTCATTTACCAATTCCAATTGGCACACTGGACCCCCCTAATAAGTCCCTAGTAAATGGTACCTAAGTACCAAGGGCATTGGGGTTCCTGGAGATCCTAATGGGCTGCAGCATTTATTTTGCCACCCATAAGGAGCTCAGACAAACCCTTTCACAGGACTGCCACTGCAGCCTGCGTGAAATAGTGTACACACTATTTCACAACCATTTTAACTTATAAGTCACCTATATGTCTAACCTTCATTTACTGAAGGCTAGGTGCAAAGTTACTAAGTGTGAGGGCACCCTTGCACTAGCAAAGGTGCCCCCACGCTGGCCAGGGCCAATTCCCCGGACTTAGTGAGTGCGGGGACGCTATTACATGTGTGTACTACATATAGGTCAATAGCTATATGTAGCTTCACAATGGTAACTCCGAATATGGCCATTGAAGGTGTCTAAGATCATGGAATTGTCCCCCAATTCCAAATCTGGTATTGTGGGGGGCAATCCCATGCATCCTGGGGGCTCCACCATGGGCCCCCAGTACTGCCAAACTAGCTCTCTGAGGCTTCCACTGAAGCTACTGCTCCTGCCACCTCACAGACAGGGTTCTGCCCTCCTGGGGTCTGAGCAGCTCAGTCCCAGGAAGGCGGAACAAAGCATTTCCTTTGGGAGGAGGGTGTTACACCCTCTCCATTTGGCAATAGGTGTTACAGGCTTGGGAGGGGAAGCCTCCCAGAACCTCTGGAAATGCTTTGAAGGGCAGAGATGGTGCCCTCCTGGCATAAGCCAGTCTACACCGGTTCAGGGACCCCAGTCCCTGCTTTGGCGCGAAACTAGACAATGGAAAGGGGAGTGACCACTCCCCTGTCCATCACCACCCCAGGGGTGGTACCCAGAGCTCCTCCAGTATGTCCCAGGCATTAGCCATCTTGATTTCCAAGGTGTGGGAACCTCTGAGTGGCCAGTACCAGCAGGTGATGCCAGAGACCCCTCCTGATAGGTGCATACCTGGCTAGGTAGCCAATCCCCCTCTCAGGCCTATTTAGGGTCTCTCCTGTGGGTTCCTCTTCAGATTTGGCTTGAAAGTTTCCACCAGGAAACCTCTGCAACTCCTACTTCATCCTCTGACCCACGTATCAACCGCAGACTGCTCCAGGAACCGCTGTAACTGTAACAAAGTATCCAAGAAGGCTACTGTGACTCTGCAACTTCAGCTCCAGCCATCAAATGCAACAGTTTCCAAGGTGTGCACGCTCTGAGGACTCCATGTCTTCACCCTGCACCAGAAGGACCAAAGAAATCTCCAGTGGTGTGATGGAGCCATTTCCCTGCTCCAGCAGGCACATTCCAGGATGATGACTGGTTCTCTGGGACTCAACTCCTGACGACGAGCATGCTCCCTGGAACACAGGTGGTGGACCCCTTTGACCCAGACTGTCTTAAGGTCCAGCTGTCCAAATTTGGCAGAGGTAAGAGCTTGCCTTCCCGGTTTGCGACAGTACCCATGGGCACTGCGTCATCTATAGCTCCTGAGGCCTCTGTGCACTATTTGCAAGAATCCTTCATGCACAGCGTGGCCCAGGTATCCAGCACTCCAGCCTGTGATACTCAACTCGCTGAGCTGTTCTCCAGCGGTGTGGGACCTTCTTTTGTTTTGCTGCACCAACCACATTTTGCATCCTCTTTGTCCCCGTGTCCTGGGACTCCTGCAGGTACTGCCTGGTCATCTGTGGGCTGTCTCCAGTGTTTGGAGCCCCTCTGCCTCCTCAGTCTGGGTTGAGGTCCCCAGGTCCCTCCTGGGTCCAGGCAGCGCCATTTGACGCAAACCACAACCTTGCCGGAACCAAGGCGTGTTGGACGATTCCAGCGACGTAAACTTCCTGTATCCAACTTCATGACGTGGAACATCTCCTGCATCATGCAGGAACCCGCAGCCATCTTCTTTGGTGCTCTTCTGCTGACTTCTTCCATCCAGGGAATCCTTTTTTGCACCATCTTCTAGGTTGGCAGGTGCTCCTGTCCTTCCTGGAAGCTTCTGCGACTTCAGGACTTGGTCTCCTCTCTTTACAGGTCTTCAGGTCAAGGAATCCAATGTTTGTTGCTTGAAGTCTTGCTTGGTTCTTGCAGTAACTCTAACCACGATTTGTAGTGTGTCCTGTGGAAACTTGCAGTACTTTACTCCTACTTTCCTGGGCTCTGGGTGGGATACTTTACTTACCTTTGGTGTTTTCTTACACTCCCAGCGCCCCTCTACACACTACACTTGCCTAGGGGGGAATTTGTGATTGCATTCCACTTTCTTAGTATATGGTTTGTATTGCCCCTAGGCCTATTGCATTCTAATGAATTTTCTACTGTTTGCACTATTTTGTGACTATTTACTTACCTGCTTTTGGTCTCTAGTGTATATATTGTGTATAATACTTACCTCCAGAACGAGTATTCTCTAAGATATTTTTGGCCTTATGTTACTAAAATAAAGTACCTTTATTTTTGGTAACTCTGAGTATTGTCTGTTATTGTGCATAAGTACTGTGTAACTATAGTGGTATTGTAGGAGCTTTGCATGTCTCCTAGTTCATCTTAAGCTGCTCTGCTACAGCTACCTCTAGACAGCCTCAGCTGCTAGAACACTGACTACATTTCACTAATAAGGGATAACTGGACCTGGTATAAGGTGTTAGTACCTAGGGTACCCACTACAAACCAGGCCAGCCTCCTACAACGAGATCTCTTCCTCAGACTCCGTAGGGATACGAAGACTAGGTCAGCGTCAAGGCGACGTGCAGTATCAATAGCAGCAATGGCATCTGTAGGAGGCTGGCTTGGCTTGTAGTGGGTACCAAGGGGTACTTACACGCTGTACCAGGTCCAGTTATTCCTTATTAGTGTAGAAGAGGTGTTTCTTGCAGCTTACGCTGATAGAAGGTATCCATAGCAGAGCATCTTAGGCTGAACTAGGAGACATGCAAAGCTCCTACTATACCACTGGTGTCATATGCACAATATCATAAGAAAACACAATACACAGATATACTAAAAATAAAGGTACTTTATTTTTATGACAATATGCCAAAAGTATCTCAGTGAGTACCCTCCGTATGAGGATGCCAAATATACACAAGGTATATGTACACAATACCAAAAATATGCAGTAATAGCAAAAGGAAGTAATGCAATCAGTGTAAAGTTACAATAGATTGCAATAGGAGCACATAGGTATAGGGGCAACACAAACCATATACTCCAAAAGTGGAATGCGAACCACGAATGGACACCAAACCTATGTGAGCTTGTAGAGGGTCGCTGGGACTATAAGAAGACAGTGAGGGTTAGAAAAATAGCCCACCCCAAGACCCTGTAAGGTAGGTGTAAAGTGCACCTACAACCCCCAGAGAGCACAGAAGTCGTGATAGGGGGATTCTGCAAGGAAAACCAACACCAGCAATGCAACAACAGTGGATTTCCGGACCTGAGTACCTGTAAGACAAGGGGACCAAGTCCAAGAGTCGCGACAGTGTCGAGAGTAGGCAGATGCCCAGGAAATGCCAGCTTAGGGTGCAAGGAAGCTGCCACCGGATGGAAGAAGCTTTGTGTTCTGCAAGAAGGAAGAGGACTAGGAACTTCCCCTTTGGAGGATGGATGTCCCACGTTGTGAAGAAGCTTGCAGAGGTGTTCCCACGCAGAAAGACCGCAAACAAGCCTTCTTAGCTGCAAGTGTCGCGGTTAGGGTTTTTGGATGCTGCTGTGGCCCAGGAGGAACCAGGATGTCGCCACTTGGATGAGGAGACAGAGGGGGTGCCCAGCAAGTCAGGGAGCCCTCACAGAAGCAGGCAGCACCCGCAGAAGTACCGGAACAGGCACTTAGAAGAGGAGTGAACCGGAGTCCAGCCGAAGTCACAAAAGGGAGTCCCACGACGCCGGAGGACAACTCAGAAGGTTGAGCACTGCAGGTTAGAGTATCAGG
This sequence comes from Pleurodeles waltl, assembly GCF_031143425.1. Lineage (NCBI taxonomy): Eukaryota > Metazoa > Chordata > Amphibia > Caudata > Salamandridae > Pleurodeles > Pleurodeles waltl. Next base: position 505,034 of record NW_027149863.1, on the reverse strand, counting down.
GATCCAGGCTTGGCTGTGCACGATGGAAATCCTGGAAGAGTGCACAGGAGCTGGAGCAGCTGCAAATGATGCAGTACCCAGTAATGCAGTCTAGCGTGGGGAGGCAAGGACTTACTTCCACCAAACTTGGACTGAAGAGTCACTGGACTGTGGGAGTCACTTGGACAGAGTTGCTGAGTTCCAGGGACCACGCTCGTCGTGCTGAGAGGGGACCCAGAGGACCGGTGATGCAGTCTTTTGTTGCCTGCAGTTGCAGGGGGAAGATTCTGTCGACCCACGGGAGATTTCTTCAGAGCTCCTGATGCAAGAAGGAGGCAGGCTACCCCCAGAGTATGCACCACCAGGAAACAGGCGAGAAAGCCGGCAGGATGAAGCGATACAAGGTTGCAGTAGTCGTCTTTGTACTTTGTTGCGGTTTTGGAGGCGTCCTGACCAGTCAGCGGTCGATCCTTTGGCAGAAGGTGAAGAGGGAGATGCAGAGGAACTCTGGTGAGCTCTTGCATTCGGTATCTGAAGAATTTCCCAAAGCTGAGACCCTAAATAGCCAGAAAAGGAGGTTTGGCTACCTAGGAAGGAGGATAGGCTAGTAAGAAAGGTAAGAGCCTATCAGAAGGAGTCTCTGACATCACCGGATGGCACTGGCCACTCAGAGCAGTCCAGTGTGCCAGCAACACCTCTGTTTCCAAGATGGCAGATGTCTGGGGCACACTGGAGGAGCTCTGAGCACCTCCCCTGGGAGCTGCAGGTCAGGGGAGTGGTCACTCCCCTTTCCTTTGTCCAGTTTCGCGCCAGAGCAGGGATGGGGGATCCCTAAACCGGTGTAGACTGGCTTATGCAGAGATGGGCAGCATCTGTGCCCATCAAAGCATTTCCAGAGGCTGGGGGAGGCTACTCCTCCCCAGCCCTGTGTAGGAGGCTGGACTGGCTTGTAGTGAGTACCAAGGGGTACTTGCACCTTGCACCAGGCCCGATTATCCCTTATTAGTGTATAGGGTGTCTAGCAGCTTAGGCTGATAGATAATGGTAGCTTAGCAGAGCAGCTTAGGCTGAACTAGGAGACGTGTGAAGCTACTACAGTACCACTTAGTGTCATATGCACAATATCATAAAAAAACACAATACACCGTTATACTAAAAATAAAGGTACTTTATTTTTATGACAATATGCCAAAGTATCTTAGAGTGTACCCTCAGTGAGAGGATAGGAAATATACCAAAGATATATATACACAATAGCAAAAATATGCAGTATAGTCTTAGAAAACAGTGCAAACAATGTATAGTTACAATAGGATGCAATGGGGACACATAGGGATAGGGGCAACACAAACCATATACTCCAAAAGTGGAATGCGAACCACGAATGGACCCCAAACCTATGTGACCTTGTAGAGGGTCGCTGGGACTATTAGAAAATAGTGAGAGTTAGAAAAATAACCCTCCCCAAGACCCTGAAAAGTGAGTGCAAAGTGCACTAAAGTTCCCCTAAGGACAAAGAAGTTGTGTTAGAGGAATAATGCAGGAAAGACACAAACCAACAATGCAACAACAATGGATTTCCAATCTTGGGTACCTGTGGAACAAGGGGACCAAGTCCAAAAGTCACAAGCAAGTCGGAGATGGGCAGATGCCGAGGAAATGCCAGCTGCGGGTGCAAAGATGCTTCTACTGGACAGAAGAAGCTGAGGTTTCTGCAGAAACGAAAAGGGCTAGAGACTTCCCCTTTGGTGGACGGATCCCTCTCGCCTTGTAGAGTCGTGCAGAAGTGTTTTCCCGCCGAAAGAACGCCAACAAGCCTTGCTAGCTGCAAATCGTGCGGTTAGCGTTTTTGGACGCTGCTGTGGCCCAGGAGGGACCAGGAGGTCGCAAATTGGACCAGGAGGTAGAGGGGACGTCGAGCAAGACAAGGAGCCCTCTTAGCAGCAGGTAGCACCCGGAGAAGTGCCAGAAACAGGCACTACGAGGATGCGTGAAACGGTGCTCACCCGAAGTCGCACAAAGAAGTCCCACGTCGCCGGAGAGCAACTTAGGAGGTCGTGCAATGCAGGTTAGAGTGCCGTGGACCCAGGCTAGACTGTGCACAAAGGATTTCCGCCGGAAGTGCACGGAGGCCGGAGTAGCTGCAAAAGTCGCGGTTCCCAGCAATGCAGTCTAGCGAGGTGAGGCAAGGACTTACTTCCACCAAACTTGGACTGAAGAGTCACTGGACTGTGGGGGCCACTTGGACAGAGTTTCTGGATTCGAGGGACCTCGCTCGTCGTGCTGAGAGGAGACCCAAGGGACCGGTAATGCAGCTTTTTGGTGCCTGCGGTTGCAGGGGGAAGATTCCGTCGACCCACGGGAGATTTCTTCGGAGCTTCTAATGCAGAGAGGAGGCAGACTACCCCCACAGCATGCACCACCAGGAAAACAGTTGAGAAGGCGGCAGGATCAGCGTTACAGAGTTGCAGTAGTCGTCTTTGCTACTATGTTGCAGTTTTGCAGGCTTCCAGCGCGGTCAGCAGTCGATTCCTTGGCAGAAGGTGAAGAGAGAGATGCAGAGGAACTCGGATGAGCTCTTGCATTCGTTATCTAAAGTTTCCCCAGAGACAGAGACCCTAAATAGCCAGAAAAGAGGGTTTGGCTACCTAGGAGAGAGGATAGGCTACTAACACCTGAAGGAGCCTATCAGAAGGAGTCTCTGACGTCACCTGGTGGCACTGGCCACTCAGAGCAGTCCAGTGTGCCAGCAGCACCTCTGTTTCCAAGATGGCAGAGGTCTGGAGCACACTGGAGGAGCTCTGGACACCTCCCAGGGGAGGTGCAGGTCAGGGGAGTGGTCATTCCCCTTTCCTTTGTCCAGTTTCACGCCAGAGCAGGGCTAAGGGGTCCCCTGAACCAGTGTAGACTGGCTTATGCAGAATTGGGCACATCTGTGCCCAAGAAAGCATTTCCAGAGGCTGGGGGAGCCTACTCCTCCCCTGCCTTCACACCATTTTCCAAAGGGAGAGGGTGTCACACCCTCTCTCAGAGGAAGTTCTTTGTTCTGCCATCCTGGGCCAGGCCTGGCTGGACCCCAGGAGGGCAGATGTCTGTCTGAGGGGTTGGCAGCAGCACAAGCTGCAGTGAAACCCCAGGAAGGGCAGTTTGGCAGTACCAGGGTCTGTGCTACAGACCACTGGGATCATGGGATTGTGCCAACTATGCCAGGATGGTATAGAGGGGGCAATTCCATGATCATAGACATGTTACATGGCCATATTCGGAGTTACCATTGTGAAGCTACATATAGGTAGTGACCTATATGTAGTGCACGCGTGTAATGGTGTCCCCGCACTCACAAAGTCAGGGAAATTGGCCCTGAACAATGTGGGGGCACCTTGGCTAGTGCCAGGGTGCCCTCACACTAAGTAACTTTGAACCTAACCTTTACCAGGTAAAGGTTAGACATATAGGTGACTGATAAGTTACTTAAGTGCAGTGTAAAATGGCTGTGAAATAACGTGGACGTTATTTCACTCAGGCTGCAGTGGCAGGCCTGTTTAAGAATTGTCAGAGCTCCCTATGGGTGGCAAAAGAAATGCTGCAGCCCATAGGGATCTCCTGGAACCCCAATACCCTGGGTACCTCAGTACCATATACTAGGGAATTATAAGGGTGTTCCAGTAAGCCAATGTAAATTGGTAAAATTGGTCACTAGCCTGTTAGTGACAATTTGGAAAGAAATGAGAGAGCATAACCACTGAGGTTCTGATTAGCAGAGCCTCAGTGAGACAGTTAGTCACTACACAGGTAACACATTCAGGCACACTTATGAGCACTGGGGCCCTGGGTTACCAGGGTCCCAGTGACACATACAACTAAAACAACATATATACAGTGAAAAATGGGGGTAACATGCCAGGCAAGATGGTACTTTCATACACAACCCCCCCCCCCCCCCCCCCCAAACGAAGGACAATAAGACTAGCCATGACCTGATGAGTCTTCATTGTCTAAGCGGAAATATCTGGAGAGTCCATCTGCATTGGAGTGGCTACTCCCAGGTCTATGTTCCACTGTATAGTCCATTCCCTGTAGGGATATGGACCACCCCAACAATTTAGGATTTTCACCTTTCATTTGTTTTAGCCAAAGTAGAGGTTTGTGGTCTGTCTGAACAATGAAGTGAGTGCCAAACAGGTATGGCCTCAACTTCTTCAGAGCCCAGACCACAGCAAAGGCCTCCCTCTCAATGGCAGACCAACGCTTTTCTCTAGGGGTCAACCTCCTACTAATAAAAGCAACAGGTTGATCCTGGCCCTCAGAATTAAGTTGTGATAGGACTGCCCCTACTCCTAATTCAGATGCATCAGTTTGGACATAGAATTTTTTAGAGTAACAAGGGCTTTTCAGGACAGGTGCAGAGCACATGGCCTGCTTCAGCTCCTCAAAAGCTTTCTGACAGTTTGCTGTCCATAATACCTTTTTAGGCATTTTCTTGGATGTGAGGTCATTAAGAGGGGCTGCAATGGAGCCATAGTTCTTAATGAACCTCCTGTAATACCCAGTGAGGCCTAGGAAGGCTATCACCTGAGTCTGAGTGGTAGGGGGAACCCAATCAATAATTGTTTGGATTTTCCCCTGAAGTGGTGCAATCTGTTCCCCACCAACAAGGTGTCCCAGATAAACCACCTTCCCCTGCCCTATCTGGCACTTTGAAGCCTTGATAGTGAGGCCTGCCTTTTGCAGGGCCTCCAAAACTTTCCATAGGTGGACCAGGTGATCATCCCAGCTGGAGCTAAAGACAGCTATATCGTCCAAATATGCTGCACTGAAAGCTTCCAGCCCTTGCAGGACTGTGTTCACCAACCTTTGAAAAGTAGCAGGTGCATTTTTCAAACCAAAAGGCATTACAGTAAACTAGTAATGTCCTTCAATGGTTGAAAATGCACTTTTAGCTTTAGCATCTTCTGACAATTTGATCTGCCAATACCCTGCAGTCAAATCAAAAGTGCTTAGATACTTGGCAGATGCCAGTGTATCTATGAGCTCATCTGCCCTGGGTATAGGGTGAGCATCAGTTTTGGTTACTGTAGGAAAGTACCATCTTGCCTGGCATGTTACCCCCATTTTTCACTGTATATATGTTGTTTTAGTTGTATGTGTCACTGGGACCCTGGTAACCCAGGGCCCCAGTGCTCATAAGTGTGCCTGAATGTGTTACCTGTGTAGTGACTAACTGTCTCACTGAGGCTCTGCTAATCAGAACCTCAGTGGTTATGCTCTCTCATTTCTTTCAAATTGTCACTAACAGGCTAGTGACCAATTTTACCAATTTACATTGGCTTACTGGAACACCCATATAATTCCCTAGTATATGGTACTGAGGTACCCAGGGTATTGGGGTTCCAGGAGATCCCTATGGGCTGCAGCATTTCTTTTGCCACCCATAGGGAGCTCTGACAATTCTTACACAGGCCTGCCACTGCAGCCTGAGTGAAATAACGTCCACGTTATTTCACAGCCATTTTACACTGCACTTAAGTAACTTATAAGTCACCTATATGTCTAACCTTTACCTGGTAAAGGTTAGGTGCAAAGTTACTTAGTGTGAGGGCACCCTGGCACTAGCCAAGGTGCCCCCACATTGTTCAGGGCCAATTCCCCGGACTTTGAGAGTGCGGGGACACCATTACACGCGTGCACTACATATAGGTCACTACCTATATGTAGCTTCACAATGGTAACTCCGAATATGGCCATGTAACATGTCTATGATCATGGAATTGCCCCCTCTATACCATCCTGGCATAGTTGGCACAATTCCATGATCCCAGTGGTCTGTAGCACAGACCCTGGTACTGCCAAACTACCCTTCCTGGGGTTTCACTGCAGCTGCTGCCAACCCCTCAGACAGGCATCTGCCCTCCTGGGGTCCAGCCAGGCCTGGCCCAGGATGGCAGAACAAAGAACTTCCTCTGAGAGAGGGTGTGACACCCTCTCCCTTTGGAAAATGGTGTGAAGGCAGGGGAGGAGTAGCCTCCCCCAGCCTCTGGAAATGCTTTCTTGGGCACAGATGTGCCCAATTCTGCATAAGCCAGTCTACACCGGTTCAGGGGACCCCTTAGCCCTGCTCTGGCGCGAAACTGGACAAAGGAAAGGGGAGTGACCACTCCCCTGACCTGCACCTCCCCTGGGAGGTGTCCAGAGCTCCTCCAGTGTGCTCCAGACCTCTGCCATCTTGGAAACAGAGGTGCTGCTGGCACACTGGACTGCTCTGAGTGGCCAGTGCCACCAGGTGACGTCAGAGACTCCTTGTGATAGGCTCCTTCAGGTGTTGCTAGCCTATCCTCTCTCCTAGGTAGCCAAACCCTCTTTTCTGGCTATTTAGGGTCTCTGTCTCTGGGGAAACTTTAGATAACGAATGCAAGAGCTCATCCGAGTTCCTCTGCATCTCTCTCTTCACCTTCTGCCAAGGAATCGACTGCTGACCGCGCTGGAAGCCTGCAACACTGCAACAAAGTAGCAAAGACGACTACTGCAACTCTGTAACGCTGATCCTGCCGCCTTCTCGACTGTTTTCCTGGTGGTGCATGCTGTGGGGGTAGTCTGCCTCCTCTCTGCACCAGAAGCTCTGAAGAAATCTCCCGTGGGTCGACGGAATCTTCCCCCTGCAACCGCAGGCACCAAAAAGCTGCATTACCGGTCCCTTGGGTCTCCTCTCAGCACGACGAGCGAGGTCCCTCGAATCCAGCGACTCTGTCCAAGTGACCCCCACAGTCCAGTGACTCTTCAGTCCAGGTTTGGTGGAGGTAAGTCCTTGTCTCACCTCGCTGGGCTGCATTGCTGGGAACCGCGACTTTTGCAGCTACTCCGGCCCCTGTGCACTTCCGGGGGAAATCCTTTGTGCACAGCCAAGCCTGGGTCCATGGCACTCTAACCTGCATTGCACGACTTTCTAAGTTGGTCTCCGGCGACGTGGGACTCCTTTGTGCGACTTCGGGTGAGCACCGTTTCATGCATCCTCGTAGTGTCTGTTTCTGGCACTTCTCCGGGTGCTACCTGCTGCTGAGAGGGCTCCTTGTCTTGCTCGACGTCCCCTCTCTCTCCTGGTCCAATTTGCGACCTCCTGGTCCCTCCTGGGCCACAGCAGCGTCCAAAATCGCTAACCGCACGATTTGCAGCTAGCAAGGCTTGTTGGCGTTCTTTCGGCGGGAAAACACTTCTGCACGACTCTCCACGGCGAGCGGGATCCGTCCACCAAAGGGGAAGTCTCTAGCCCTTTTCGTTCCTGCAGAAACCGCAGCTTCTTCTGTCCAGTAGAAGCTTCTTTGCACCCGCAGCTGACATTTCCTGGGCATATGCCCATCTCCGACTTGCTTGTGACTTTTGGACTTGGTCCCCTTGTTCCACAGGTACCCTAGATTGGAAATCAACAGTTGTTGCATTGTTGGTTTGTGTCTTTCCTGCATTATTCCTCTAACACGACTTCTTTGTCCTCAGGGGAACTTTAGTGCACTTTGCACTCACTTTTCAGGGTCTTGGGGAGGGTTATTTTTCTAACTCTCACTATTTTCTAATAGTCCCAGCGACCCTCTACAAGGTCACATAGGTTTGGGGTCCATTCGTGGTTCGCATTCCACTTTTGGAGTATATGGTTTGTGTTGCCCCTATCCCTATGTTTCCCCATTGCATCCTATTGTAACTATACATTGTTTGCACTGTTTTCTAAGACTATACTGCATATTTTTGCTATTGTGTATATATATCTTGTGTATATTTGCTATCCTCTCACTGAGGGTACACTCTAAGATACTTTGGCATATTGTCATAAAAATAAAGTACCTTTATTTTTAGTATAACTGTGTATTGTGTTTTCTTATGATATTGTGCATATGACACTAAGTGGTTCTGTAGTAGCTTCACCCGTCTCCTAGTTCAGCCTAAGCTGCTCTGCTAAGCTACCATTATCTATCAGCCTAAGCTGCTAGACACCCTATACACTAATAAGGGATAACTGGGCCTGGTGCAAGGTGCAAGTACCCCTTGGTACTCACTACAAGCCAGTCCAGCCTCCTACAGTTACCAAGTTGAGACCTCTATAGTCTACACAAAACCGCATTTCCTTCTTTCCATCTTTGGAATGGGGTTTTGGTACAAGTACCACAGGAGAAGCCCATGGACTTTCAGAGTGCTCAACTACTCCTAGTTCTAACATTTTCTGGACCTCTTGCTTTATGCAGTCCCTGACATGGTCAGGCTACCTATAGATCTTACTTTTGACAGGTAAACTGTCTCCAGTATCTATAGTGTGCTCACACCAAGAAGTGGTACCTGGCACAGTAGAGAAGAGTTCAGAGAATTGATCTAGGAGATTTATGCAATGGTCTTTCTGCTCAGCAGTAAGACAATCAGCCAAAACTACACCTTCCACAAGAGCATCTTGTTCTGTGGAAGAGAAGAGATCAGGTAGAGGATCACTGTCTTCTTCCTGTCCCTCATCAGTTGCCATGAGCAGGGTGAGATCAGCCCTGTCATAGTAGGGTTATCATATATTATAGACGTGAAATGCTTACATTTGACAGTGCAATATTAATAATTAATAATTGAAATATATTAATAAACGTGAAGATTTACTCATTTATGAACACTAATGCTGAATTAATAATAATCTTTCAATTACATGTATTATTACGATCAAAACTGTATTCATTAGAACTCGTATGTCTTAAGTTAGCATGAGTCGCGAACTAGCTGTGTAACTCTCATTTTAAAGCGTATTTTTCTGCTTCTCCAGTATGCAGACTTGCAAACGACCATGACCCAGCTATTGTTCTTTCTGTACTTGTTAGTAACATAAAGGAATGTTCACATTCGTATGCTAGTAGCTTCTAGCTCAAAATTATGTGATTTGAAACAAACATGGACACTTCCAAGGACAATGAGACGAGGGGAAGAGAACTTTTGACCTGAGACGTGTGCCAAGATGGTGAAGTAACCCCGGACATGCCACCTACGAAATGTCGATTATGAAGACCAATTAGAAGACGAGCTAATATCAAGAAATGACAAATGCATTACTTAATGTATAATTTGATTGGTTACCAATAGTGGGGTGTAGTTATTAACCAATAGAATTTTGGGGGAATGTATTACGAAAAGGGGATAAAAACTCATGACACGAGAGACGAGACACATTAGGTAGGGAATGATATCGATTGCATCCAGAAACTCTGTCACTCTATTTGGTGATTTGAGACGTAGACAAAATCATCCTAGCCCATAGACTGCCCTATTACACTTTCCTCCTTATGAGGAGAGTGTCCCTTGCCTCTAATTTAGATAGATTGACGGTGAACTAACTGATGTCCTGAAGACGAAGACTGATCCTGTATGCTGACCTATCTCGAGGAGGGTAATTATATTGCTAACGGAATCTATTTGCCTTTCTTTCTAGGTACCAACTGCTGTATGTTTAATTAGGTATCTTAGTTAGATGTTTTCAAAATTGATATTCTAAATTGTTTTGCATGAAGCCCAACATGCTAATGCTAATTTGAGGTTAGATAAGGTGCTCATTTGACTGACGGAACTGACGTGACTGACATGTAGCTATGCTGAACTGATATTCTATGGTTTATTATGCACTATGTTCTATTCACGCTGACGCATCTATCTTATGTTTCTGATCATCGCATTATTGAAAGCTTATCGTAGTTGCTACCTTGTGATTATGTTCTTATGCTTCTTGGTTTTGAGACTAATACGTTTACCATTAGATTGTATTCAATAGGGAATAAATTCAGTTGAGGCCATACCTGTTTGGCACTTACTTCATTGTTCAGACAGACCACAAACCTCTACTTTGGCTAAAACAAATGAAAGGTGAAAATCCTAAATTGTTGAGGTGGTCCATATCCCTACAGGGAATGGACTATACAGTGGAACATAGACCTGGGAGTAGCCACTCCAATGCAGATGGACTCTCCAGATATTTCCACTTAGACAATGAAGACTCATCAGGTCATGGCTAGTCTTATTGTCCTTCGTTTGGGGGGGGTTGTGTAGGAAAGTACCATCTTGCCTGGCATGTTACCCCCATTTTTTCACTGTATATATGTTGTTCAAATAGTGAACAGAGGCTTCAGGAGGTGAAAAAGACGCAGTACACAGGGGTACCATCGCTTTCAGGGAAGGCAAGGTCTTCTCTCCTCCAAAATTTGTCAGCAGGACCTTAGGACTGTAGGAAAGTACCATCTTGCCTGGCATGTTACCCCCATTTTTTCACTGTATATATGTTGTTTTAGTTGTATGTGTCACTGGGACCCTGGTAACCCAGGGCCCCAATGCTCATAAGTGTGCCTGAATGTGTTACCTGTGTAGTGACTAACTGTCTCACTGAGGCTCTGCTAATCAGAACCTCAGTGGTTATGCTCTCTCATTTCTTTCAAATTGTCACTAACAGGCTAGTGACCAATTTTACCAATTTACATTGGCTTACTGGAACACCCTTATAATTCCCTAGTATATGGTACTGAGGTACCCAGGGTATTGGGGTTCCAGGAGATCCCTATGGGCTGCAGCATTTCTTTTGCCACCCATAGGGAGCTCTGACAATTCTGACACAGGCCTGCTACTGCAGCCTGAGTGAAATAACGCACACGTTATTTTACAGCCATTTTACACTGCACTTAAGTAACTTATATGTCACCTATATGTCTAACCTTTACCTGGTAAAGGTTAGGTGCAAAGTTACTTAGTGTGAGGGCACCCTGGCACTAGCCAAGGTGCCCCCACATTGTTCAGGGCCAATTCCCCGGACTTTGTGAGTGCGGGGACACCATTACACGCGTGCACTACATATAGGTCACTACCTATATGTAGCTTCACAATGGTAACTCCGAATATGGCCATGTAACATGTCTATGATCACGGAATTGCCCCCTCTATACCATCCTGGCATAGTTGGCACAATCCCATGATCCCAGTGGTCTGTAGCACAGACCCTGGTACTGCCAAACTGCCTTTCCTGGGGTTTCACTGCAGCTGCTGCTGCTGCCAACCCCTTAGACAGGCTTCTGCCCTCCTGGGGTCCAGCCAGGCCTGGCCCAGGATGGCAGAACAAAGGACTTCCTCTGAGAGAGGGTGTTACACCCTCTCCCTTTGGAAAATGGTGTGAAGGCAGGGGAGGAGTAGCCTCCCCCAGCCTCTGGAAATGCTTTCATGGGCACATTTGGTGCCCATTTCTGCATAAGCCAGTCTACACCGGTTCAGGGACCCCTTAGCCCTGCTCTGGCGCGAAACTGGACAAAGGAAAGGGGAGTGACCACTCCCCTGACCTGTACCTCCCCTGGGAGGTGCCCAGAGCTCCTCCAGTGTGCTCCAGACCTCTGCCATCTTGGAAACAGAGGTGCTGCTGGCACACTGGACTGCTCTGAGTGGCCAGTGCCACCAGGTGACGTCAGAGACTCCTTCTGATAGGCTCCTTCAGGTGTTGCTAGCCTATCCTCTCTCCTAGGTAGCCAAACCCTCTTTTCTGGCTATTTAGGGTCTCTGTCTCTGGGGAAACTTTAGATAACGAATGCAAGAGCTCATCCGAGTTCCTCTGCATCTCTCTCTTCACCTTCTGCCAAGGAATCGACTGCTGACCGCGCTGGAAGCCTCCAAAACTGCAACATAGTAGCAAAGACGACTACTGCAACTCTGTAACGCTGATCCTGCCGCCTTCTCGACTGTTTTCCTGGTGGTGCATGCTGTGGGGGTAGTCTGCCTCCTCTCTGCCCTAGAAGCTCCGAAGAAATCTCCTGTGGGTCGACGGAATCGTCCCCCTGCAACCGCAGGCACCAAAGAACTGCATCACCGGTACCCTGGGTCTCCTCTCAGCACGACGAGCGAGGTCCCTTGAATCCAGCAACTCTGTCCAAGTGACTCCCACAGTCCAGTGACTCTTCAGTCCAAGTTTGGTGGAGGTAAGTCCTTGCCTCCCCACGCCAGACTGCATTGCTGGGAACCGCGACTTTTGCAGCTACTCCGGCCTCCGTGCACTTCCGGCGGAAATCCTTTGTGCACAGTCCAGCCTGGGTCCACGGCACTCTAACCTGCATTGCACGACCTCCTAAGTTGTTTTCCGGCGACGTGGGACTCCTTTGTGCGACTTCGGGTGAGCACCGTTTCACGCATCCTCGTAGTGCCTGTATCTGGCACTTCTCCGGGTGCTACCTGCTGCTGAGAGGGCTCCTTGTCTTGCTCGACGTCCCCTCTGTCTCCTGATGCAATTTGCGACATCCTGGTCCCTCCTGGGCCACAGCAGGTCCAAAAACCCTTACCGCACGATTTGCAGCTAGCAAGGCTTGTTGGTGGTCTTTCGGCGGGAAAACACTTCTTCACGACTCTCCACGGCATGAGGGATCCGTCCTCCAAAGGGGAAGTCTCTAGCCCTTGTCGTTCCTGCAGAAACCTAAGCTTCTACAGTCCAGTAGCAGCTTCTTTGCACCCACAGCTGGCATTTCCTGGGCATCTGCCCATCTCCGACTTGCTTGTGACTTTTGGACTTGGTCCCCTTGTTCCACAGGTACCCTCGACTGGAAATCCATTGTTGTTGCATTGCTGGTTTGTGTCTTTCCTGCAGAATTCCCCTATCACGACTTCTATGTCCTTTGGGGAACTTTAGTGCACTTTGCACTCACTTTTCAGGGTCTTGGGGTGGGCTATTTTTTTAACCCTTACTATTTTCTAATAGTCCCAGCAACCCTCTACAAGGTCACATAGGTTTGGGGTCCATTCGTGGTTCGCATTCCACTTTTGGAGTATATGGTTTGTGTTGCCCCTATGCCTATGTGTCCCCATTGCATCCTATTGTAACTATACATTGTTTGCACTGTTTTCTAAGACTATACTGCATATTGTTGGTATTGTGTATATATATCTTGTGTATATTTCCTATCCTCTCACTGAGGGTACACTCTGAGATACTTTGGCATATTGTTATAAAAATAAAGTACCTTTATTTTTAGTATAACTGTGTATTGTGTTTTCTTATGATATTGTGCATATGACACTAAGTGTTACTGTAGGAGCTTCACTCGTCTCCTAGTTCAGCCTAAGCTGCTCTGCTAAGCTACCATTATCTATCAGCCTATGCTGCTAGACACCCTATACACTAATAAGGGATAACTGGGCCTGGTGCAAGGTGCAAGTACCCCTTGGTACTCACTACAAGCCAGTCCAGCCTCCTACAGGAATTAATTAGGATGAGTGGAAAAGTCACATGCTAAAGGATGGTACGATGCAAACAAATTATAATATTCATTAAGGAAGGCTGGCCAGAAAAGAAAAGCATTAAAATTGATTGAAAAGCATTTCGGGAAGTCTGAAATGAACTTAGCGTGGAGGATGGAATACTACTTTGGTGCAGAAGGTTTATACCACCATTTGGAATACGTGCAAGAATTTTAGATGTACATCACAAGGGACATTTAGGTATTTCTAAAACAAAACAAAGAGTCAAACTGAATTATTGGTGGCCCAGCTCTGATAGTGACATTGAGAGAATAGTCAGAGAATGTGTGAAATGTAATTGTTCTGATAAAGCTTTGAAAACATTTTGTCCACCATTGATTCCAGTATCGTGTCCCAGCATGCCCTGGGAAAAGATAGGGATTAATGTAAGGGGTCCAATAGAAAGTGGTGAAGCACAAAAGAAATGTATTATTGTAGTGGTGGATCATTTTTCAAAATGGCCAGACATTGATATAGTCAAAAGAGCGGATACTGAACATGTGGTAAATTTTTTGACTAAGATATTTTTGAAAGAAGGTTTGCCCAAACAAATAATTTCCTATAATGGTCCACAATTTACTTCTGAGTTATTTAGTGAATTTTTTTAAAGTAATGGGATTTCCTCCAGGAAATGACCTGGTTGAACGCTTCAATAGAGTGATTAAGAGGTCTTTACAGATTGCGATGAGTAACACTTTGAAATGGGAATCTGAAGTGTTTAAAATGTTATGGGCATATCGTATTACTCCTTGTTCAAGTCCAGGGAAAAGTCCTTTTGTCCTTATGAGGGGACGTGAGCCATTAAGTAAAGAAGTTGCATGGATGCAAACAACCAAATTGGCACTTTGGTCTCCTGAGAGTATTGTTAAAAAAATGTATGAGTCTAAAACAAATATTAAAGATTACCATTATAAAAAGAAAAATTTCAAACTTGTACCAATTGTAGTGGGAGATTGGGTGAAAGTGAAAAGGGATAAAAAAAAAGTTCAAAAAGGGATCAGTAAATATTCTACACCTCTCAAAGTGAGTAAAGTATTTCACAATTCATCTTTACTTAGTGATGGAAAGGTCTGGCATTTAAGCAGATTGACGAAATGTTTATATGCTGCTCAAGAATGTATTTATAACCTAAATTCAGAAAATCAGAGAACTCGGCAAAGGTATGACTGGATGGAGGAAGTAGTGGAAAAGGATATTGTGCAGGGAAATGCTGTTAATGAGAATGTGGAAAGTGAAACAGGCATCACTAATGACAGTTTGTCACAAAGAAGGTTGGATTTAAGAAATCATACAGAAAAACTCCCCCAAAAATTTGCAAACCTAAAAATTATAACAATTACATTTGTTCTTGATGTAAATAGGCAAATATGCAAAGAAGTTATACTTCATTTATTTAATTTATTTATTTCATTAATTTCACAATAGATTTGATGTTTAGATTTTAATTGTATTCTATTATAGAATAACATGCAACAAGTGTATTTAATGTATTTCAAAATATGTTGGTATTTGGATACTTTATGTTTTGTTTTTCTATAAAAGGCAAAGGTGTGTGATGATGGAATATGGAAGGTTTGTTTCATGTTCCATCATGGAATGGGGGAATGGAATGAGTGGGAGGAAGGTGTTCATATGAAGGAGAGGAGGAGCACAAACAGACCATTCTTCCGTTGTAGACTTGGTGTATGTACCAGGGTTAAATGAAGAAGCAACATTCTTCTCATGGTGTACCAGTATTCATTACGACACCCCCTAACACCACTATGTGTGCGCCGTATTTAAGATACAGTGCACCATGGCTGTACTTAGGGAAACTAGCTTTAACCCTTTTTGATGCTAATTCGGAGTTTTGCAGGATTAGCATACAAAATCTTGATGCTAATCCTGCAAAGCCCATTGAGGCCCATCTCTTAGATTTCTTTGTGCCATTGTTTCCCCCCCTAACAGGGGATTCCCCTCCTTGCATACATTATGACTGGCACAGGCATAAAGTGGCGTAAGGGTTTGCAAAGTGGTGCAATACATGCATTATGCATCTCTGTAAATATGGTGTGCATAAAAATCCACTTTAGCGCCGCCTTAGCATAAAATAAATTGTGCCATGGAGGCGCTAAGGTGGCGCTAGGGCATCTTAAATCAGGCCCTGCATTTTTTACAGACCTGAACTAGGTTACTCTAGTAAAACTGTCAACTTTTACCACAGCCTTGGGAGCTCTCAGGTGGTGAACTAACTCTGGAGTGGACCAAAGATGCCTCCAGTACAGGAGAGGATTGTGAGAAAGTAGCCTCTTTCTAGCCTTGATACCCCCACTTTTGGCCTGTTTGTGAGTGTATGTCAGGGTGTTTTCACTGCCTCCCTGGGATCCTGCTAGCCAGGGCCCAGTGCTCATAGTGAAAACCCTATGTTTTCAGTATGTTTGTTATGTGTCACTGGGACCCTGCTAGTCAGGACCCCAGTGCTCATAAGTTTGTGGCCTATATGTATGTGTTCCCTGTGTGGTGCCTAACTGTCTCACTGAGGCTCTGCTAACCAGAACCTCAGTGGTTATGCTATCTCATTTCTTTCCAAATTGTCACTAACAGGCTAGTGACCAATTTTACCAATTTACATTGGCTTACTGGAACACCCTTATAATTCCCTAGTATATGGTACTGAGATACACAGGGTATTGGGGTTCCAGGAGATCCCTATGGGCTGCAGCATTTCTTTTGCCACACATAGGGAGCTCTGACAATTCTTACACAGGCCTGCCACTGCAGCCTGAGTGAAATAACGTCCACGTTATTTCACAGCCATTTTACACTGCACTTAAGTAACTTATAAGTCACCTATACAGGGAGTGCAGAATTATTAGGCAAGTTGTATTTTTGAGGATTAATTTTATTATTGAACAACAACCATGTTCTCAATGAACCCAAAAAACTCATTAATATCAAAGCTGAATATTTTTGGAAGTAGTTTTTAGTTTGTTTTTAGTTTTAGCTATGTTAGGGGGATATCTGTGTGTGCAGGTGACTATTACTGTGCATAATTATTAGGCAACTTAACAAAAAAAAAATATATACCCATTTCAATTATTTATTATTACCAGTGAAACCAATATAACATCTCAACATTCACAAATATACATTTCTGACATTCAAAAACAAAACAAAAACAAATCAGTGACCAATATAGCCACCTTTCTTTGCAAGGACACTCAAAAGCCTGCCATCCATGGATTCTGTCAGTGTTTTGATCTGTTCACCATCAACATTGCGTGCAGCAGCAACCACAGCCTCCCAGACACTGTTCAGAGAGGTGTACTGTTTTCCCTCCATGTAAATCTCACATTTGATGATGGACCACAGGTTCTCAATGGGGTTCAGATCAGGTGAACAAGGAGGCCATGTCATTAGATTTCCTTCTTTTGTACCCTTTCTTGCCAGCCATGCTGTGGAGTACTTGGACGCGTGTGATGGAGCATTGTCCTGCATGAAAATCATGTTTTTCTTGAAGGATGCAGACTTCTTCCTGTACCACTGCTTGAAGAAGGTGTCTTCCAGGAACTGGCAGTAGGACTGGGAGTTGAGCTTGACTCCATCCTCAACCCGAAAAGGCCCCACAATTTGATGATACCAGCCCAAACCAGTACTCCACCTCCACCTTGCTGGTGTCTGAGTCGGACTGGAGCTCTCTGCCCTTTACCAATCCAGCCACGGGCCCATCCATCTGGCCCATCAAGACTCACTCTCATTTCATCAGTCCATAAAACCTTAGAAAAATCAGTCTTGAGATATTTCTTGGCCCAGTCTTGACGTTTCAGCTTGTGTGTCTTGTTCAGTGGTGGTCGTCTTTCAGCCTTTCTTACCTTGGCCATGTCTCTGAGTATTGCACACCTTGTGCTTTTGGGCACTCCAGTGATGTTGCAGCTCTGAAATATGGCCAAACTGGTGGCAAGTGGCATCGTGGCAGCTGCACGCTTGACTTTTCTCAGTTCATGGGCAGTTATTTTGCGCCTTGGTTTTTCCACACGCTTCTTGCGACCCTGTTGACTATTTTGAATGAAACGCTTGATTGTTCGATGATCACGCTTCAGAAGCTTTGCAATTTTAAGAGTGCTGCATCCCTCTGCAAGATATCTCACTATTTTTGACTTTTCTGAGCCTGTCAAGTCCTTCTTTTGACCCATTTTGCCAAAGGAAAGGAAGTTGCCTAATAATTATGCACACCTGATATAGGGTGTTGATGTCATTAGACCACACCCCTTCTCATTACAGAGATGCACATCACCTAATATGCTTAATTGGTAGTAGGCTTTCGAGACTATACAGCTTGGAGTAAGACAACATGCATAAAGAGGATAATGTGGTCAAAATACTCATTTGCCTAATAATTCTGCACTCCCTGTATGTCTAACCTTTACCTGGTAAAGGTTAGGTGCAAAGTTACTTAGTGTGAGGGTACCCTGGCACTAGCCAAGGTGCCCCCACATTGTTCAGAGCCAATTCCCTGAACTTTGTGAGTGCGGGGACACCATTACACTCGTGCACTACATATAGGTCACTACCTATATGTAGCTTCACAATGGTAACTCCGAATATGGCCATGTAACATGTCTATGATCATGGAATTGCCCCCTCTATGCCATCCTGGAATAGTTGGCACAATCCCATGATCCTAGTGGTCTGTAGCACAGACCCTGGTACTGCCAAACTGCCCTTCCTGGGGTTTCACTGCAGCTGCTGCTGCTGCCAACCCCTCAGACAGGCATCTTCCCTCCTGGGGTCCAGCCAGGCCTGGCCCAGGATGGCAGAACAAAGAACTTCCTCTGAGAGAGGGTGTGACACCCTCTCCCTTTGGAAAATGGTGTGAAGGCAGGGGAGGAGTAGCCTCCCCCAGCCTCTGGAAATGCTTTCTTGGGCACAGATGTGCCCAATTCTGCATAAGCCAGTCTACACCGGTTCAGGGGACCCCTTAGCCCTGCTCTGGCACGAAACTGGACAAAGGAAAGGGGAGTGACCACTCCCCTGACCTGCACCTCCCCTGGGAGGTGTCCAGAGCTCCTCCAGTGTGCTCCAGACCTCTGCCATCTTGGAAACAGAGGTGCTGCTGGCACACTGGACTGCTCTGAGTGGCCAGTGCCACCAGGTGACGTCAGAGACTCCTTGTGATAGGCTCCTTCAGGTGTTGCTAGCCTATCCTCTCTCCTAAGTAGCCAAACCCTCTTTTCTGGCTATTTAGGGTCTCTGTCTCTGGGGAAACTTTAGATAACGAATGCAAGAGCTCAGCCGAGTTCCTCTGCATCTCTCTCTTCACCTTCTGATAAGGAATCGACTGCTGACCGCGCTGGAAGCCTGCAAAACTGCAACAAAGTAGCTAAGATGACTACTGCAACTCTGTAACGCTGATCCTGCCGCCTTCTCGACTGTTTTCCTGCTTGTGCATGCTGTGGGGGTAGTCTGCCTCCTCTCTGCACCAGAAGCTCCGAAGAAATCTCCCGTGGGTCGACGGAATCTTCCCCCTGCAACCGCAGGCACCAAAAAGCTGCATTACCGGTCCCTTGGGTCTCCTCTCAGCACGACGAGCGAGGTCCCTCGAATCCAGCAACTCTGTCCAAGTGGCCCCCACAGTCCAGTGACTCTTCAGTCCAAGTTTGGTGGAGGTAAGTCCTTGCCTCACCTCGCTAGACTGCATTGCTGGGAACCGCGACTTTTGCAGCTACTCCGGCCTCCGTGCACTTCCGGCGGAAATCCTTTGTGCACAGTCCAGCCTGGGTCCACGGCACTCTAACCTGCATTGCACGACCTCCTAAGTTGTTCTCCGGCGACGTGGGACTTCTTTGTGCGACTTCGGGTGAGCACCGTTTCACGCATCCTCGTAGTGCCTGTATCTGGCACTTCTCCGGGTGCTACCTGCTGCTGAGAGGGCTCCTTGTCTTGCTCGATGTCCCCTCTCTCTCCTGGTCCAATTTGCGACCTCCTGGTCCCTCCAGGGCCACAGCAGCGTCCAAAAACGCTAACCGCACGATTTGCAGCTAGCAAGGCTTGTTGGCGTTCTTTCGGCGGGAAAACACTTCTGCACGACTCTCCACGGCGAGAGGGATCCGTCCACCAAAGGGGAAGTTTCTAGCCCTTTTCGTTCCTGCAGAAACCTCAGCTTCTTCTGTCCAGTAGAAGCTTCTTTGCACCCGCAGCTGGCATTTCCTGGGCATCTGCCCATCTCCGACTTGCTTGTGACTTTTGGACTTGGTCCCCTTGTTCCACAGGTACCCTAGATTGGAAATCCACAGTTGTTGCATTGTTGGTTTGTGTCTTTACTGCATTATTCAGGGGTGTGGAATTTATTAAAATATCTACTTGTCCAGGGGACAGGTTGCTTCTCAAATCTACTTGTCCTGTAAAAAGATCTACTTGTCCCTTTGGTGCCATGTAGTGTGGCGACGAATTATGGCAGCAATCTCATTATGTAAGAGCTCTGATAATAACCTCTCTGATTATGCCAGGGCTACTACCATAATAGGGCTTGAATACTTGCAGTTTCAATCCCTACTGTAGCAATTTCCTTATTTTGCCACCTTTCTGCAGATCTGCATACTGGGGCTGGAGGAAGCAGTAAGCAATAGTTCCACGGCTGGAATGCCTTTGAGTCTGCAAACCTACTAACCTGCATGTTTTAAAGATTTTCACCAGCTTCTCTTTAATATTTTCCCATAATAAGAAAGGTTGGGCATTTACTCCTGACAATGGCAGAATTAGAACTTCTTCCAGGGTTGGGAAGGAAGTGGCCGGAGGGAAAATGAACTCAATAGATTTTCACATGAGCAAATCTACACATGTGTATTTACCCATGCTAAATTACAGTTCACAAATATTTTATAGGGGTACGACATATACCATGGGTGCACTTTTGTGACTTTCTTTAAGAATTTGGGGCCACATGTAGGTAGGTTCAGATTTGCGACCCGCAAATTGCGAGTCAGAGCGACTCGCAATTTGCGAGTCGCAAATCCGAATGTAGGATGGTGTCCCTGACACCATCTGTGATTTGCAAGGGCTTCGCAAATGCCCACCTAGTGAATAATCATGAGGTGGGTCGCAATTTGCAACCCCCTTGCGAATAGCGGCCCTCACAAGGATGGTGGCCTGCTGGAGACAGCAGACCACCATGTCTGTGACTGCTTCCTTAAAGGAAAACGAGATGCATTACAAAAACGAAAAATGAAACGTTTTTGTTTCATTTTTTCAGAGCAGGCAGTGGTCCATAGGACCACTGACTGCTCTGAAAAAATGTTTACAGTGACATTCACAATGGGGAAGGGGTCCCATGGGGACCCCTTCCCGAAAGTGTTAGGACCCATTTGAAATGGGTGCAAACTGCGATTGGTTTGCGTTCGCGGTCACAAAGCAATCCTACATTGCACTGCGAGTCGCAATTAGGAAGGGAACACTCCTTCCTAATTGCGAGTCGCAAACCCGTTTTGCGATTGGGTAACCAGGTTACTGAATAGCAAAACTGGGTTTGTGCATCGCAATGTGCTTTTTGCACGTCGCAAACAGCGAAAGTCGCTGTTTGTGACATGCAAAAAGCTACCTACATGGGGGTCTTGGTCCCTAATTAGGTCTGGTGTTAACAAAGACATTTTGTTTAATAAAAACTTCTATTTCTCTCTCAATTGGCTGGCTTTACTGTGAGTGATTGCATTCTGCTCTTCCACAAGGAGCATATCGGCACACAAAGTAGTTTTGTTCAGTGTCAGGAACTACAGTGGCAATCAGTGACATAACAAAACTGGAGGTTGCCCCTTTGCAAAGAACATGGAGGAGCCCCGTCTCCAGACTCACTCAGGGCAGGTGCTGTGCTGAAGGGGCCCCCTGGAGGGCGGCTGCGGGGCCTTTGTTATGCCACTGGTGGCAACGTGTGCTTTTAGACTTCAAAAAATTTGTTTGTTTTTTTTTGCCAGTGTTTGTTACAATGTTTAGGGCCTGGTAGCTCCCACAACAATAAAGAGTTACAAAAGCCATGTCAAAACAAGACACGCATTGATGAAACTAAAAGACTTATAAAAATATGTCAGATCAGTTGGCTTTGTCCGTGTTTGTTTATTTTCATGCTTCCCATATTCGTGTTGAAAATGGTTACACTGATTTTCCATTAGAAATATTTTTGGGAAATACTAGCATGCATCAACACATTTTACTAAATGACACTTCATTTGCATCTAATCAGAGAGCATTCTGGGAGCATTATACTTAGCCTCATAGCCTCATGTTTTCAAACATGTGTATAAACGTTTTTTTTTTTGTACTGGAACCAACGTCAGTAGTGAAGTGTGACCTTAAAACATTTATTTACAGCACTCACCCTAATAATGAAGGCTTTCAAATAATGAACCATAAATACAAGTTCGAACAGCATTATCTTTTGGAAACACATTACCTGAACTGCAGAGAGTTCCACTCTCTGTAAACAAGCAGCCAAAGGGCTTGTGCTGCAGAGGGTTGGGCCTACTTGTCCCAAGGACAAAGTAAACATAAAAACTTGTTGCCCTTGACCCCAAACAAGATGTCCTGGGCGTCGGGCGATAGGAATTCCACATCCCTGATTATTCCTCTAACACGACTTCTTTATCCTTAGGGGAACTTTAGTGCACTTTGCACTCACTTTTCAGGGTCTTGGGGAGGGTTATTTTTCTAACTCTCACTATTTTCTAATAGTCCTAGCGACCCTCTACAAGGTCACATAGGTTTGGGGTCCATTCTTGGTTCGCATTCCACTTTTGGAGTATATGGTTTGTGTTGCCCCTATCCCTATGTTTCCCCATTGCATCCTATTGTAACTATACATTGTTTGCACTGTTTTCTAAGATTATACTGCATATTTTTGCTATTGTGTATATATATCTTGTGTATATTTCCTATCCTCTCACTGAGGGTACACTCTAAGATACTTTGGCATATTGTCATAAAAATAAAGTACCTTTATTTTTAGTATAACTGTGTATTGTGTTTTCTTATGATATTGTGCATATGACACTAAGTGGTACTGTAGTAGCTTCACACGTCTCCTAGTTCAGCCTAAGCTGCTCTGCTAAGCTACCATTATCTATCAGCCTAAGCTGCTAGACACCCTATAGACTAATAAGGGATAACTGGGCCTGGTGCAAGGTGCAAGTACCCCTTGGTACTCACTACAAGCCAGTCCAGCCTCCTACATTGGTTGTGCAGTGGTGGGATAAGTGCTTTGAGACTACTTACCACTCTTGTCATTGTACTTTTCATAAGAGAAAAATATACAAAACAAGGTCAGTGTATATACACATAGCCAAAAAGTTTTGCATTTCCTCTTTTCACTCTTTTCTAAGTGCTGAAAAGTACTTCTAACTTTCTAAAAAGTTTTAAAAGTTTTTTTCTCTGTCTTTCTAAAAGCTCTGACAAACTTTTTTCTCTTTTTCTATCACTTTTAACTCTCTCTAAAAATGTCTGGCACAGGCCAAAATGTTGATCTGTCCAAACTTGCATATGATCACCTTAGCTGGAAAGGAGCAAGGAGTCTCTGCATAGAGAGAGGTTTGAGTGTAGGGAAGAATCCTTCCTTGGAACTATTACTTAACATGCTTAGAGAACATGATAAGGCTAAAAGTGCCCCATCTGTTGAAAAAGTAGCTAATGGTTCTCAATCTGATTCAGGGACTCCCCCAGGAAAAGATTCAGGAAAGAAACTTCCTAGCCTGCCCATTACTAGACAGTCTAGCATAGTTGGTAATGATGATGAGCCACACCATACAAATAGTGTTGTCTCACATCATAGCAAAAGCATTTATTCTCACCATACTGGTAGTAATGTTTCTGATAGCCAAGCTGTTAGGGTGGCTTCTGTAAGGGACAGGTCTCCTTCTGTTCATTCCCATCATACCTCTGTATCTAGGAATGTCCCTCCCACCAACCCTGATGACAGAATGTTAGAGAGGGAACTCAATAAGTTGAGGGTGGAACAAACCAGACTGAAGCTTAAAAAGCAACAGCTGGATTTGGATAGACAGTCTTTTTAACTAGAGATGGAAAGACAGAAGTTGGGTTTAGAAACCCATGGTGGCAGCAGCAGTATTCCCCATAGTCATCCTGGAAAAGAGCATGATTCCAGGAATCTGCACAAGATAGTTCCCCCTTATAAGGAGGGGGATGACATTAACAAGTGGTTTGCTGCACTTGAGAGGGCCTGTGTTGTACAGGATGTCCCTCAAAGGCAGTGGGCTGCTATCCTATGGCTATCATTTAGTGGAAAAGGTAGGGATAGGCTCCTTACTGTGAAAGAAAGTGATGCCAATAATTTTACAGTTCTTAAGAATGCACTCCTGGATGGTTATGGCTTAACCACTGAACAATACAGGATAAAGTTCAGAGAGACCAAAAAGGAGTCTTCACAAGACTGGGTTGATTTCATTGACCATTCAGTGAAGGCCTTGGAGGGGTGGTTACATGGCAGTAAAGTTACTGATTATGAAAGCCTGTATAACACAATCCTGAGAGAGCATATACTTAATAATTGTGTGTCTGATTTGTTGCACCAGTACCTGGTAGACTCTGATCTGACCTCTCCCCAAGAATTGGGAAAGAAGGCAGACAAATGGGTCAGAACAAGGGTGAACAGAAAAGTTCATACAGGGGGTGACAAAGATGGCAATAAGAAGAAAGATGGTGAAAAATCTCAAGATAAGCATTGGGATAAGGGTAAAACCAAAGATCCCACTTCAAATCTTAAACACTCTTCAGAAGGTGGGGATAAAACTAATTCTTCCTCTTCTTCTCAACCCACACACATTAAAAAGCCTTGGTGCTTTGTGTGTAAAAAGAGAGGCCATAGGCCAGGGGATAAGTCCTGTCCAGGTAAACCCCCTGAGCCTACCACCACTAATACATCAAGCTCTAGTGCCCCTAGCAGTAGTGGTACTAGTGGTGGGACTGCTGGCAACAGTCAAGTTAAGGGTGTACTTGGGTTCACTTATGGGTCCATAGTAGAAACTGGGGTAGTCAGTCCCAAGACAGTTTCTGTCACACCTAGTGGCATTGGCCTTGCCACACTGGCTGCTTGTCCCCTTACAATGGATAAGTACAGGCAGACAGTTTCAATAAATGGTGTTGAGGCCTTGGCCTACAGGGACACAGGTGCCAGTATCACTTTGGTGACTGAAAACCTAGTGCACCCTGATCAACACATCATTGGACAACAGTATAAAATTATTGATGTCCATAACTCCACTAAGTTTCTTCCCTTAGCTATAATTCAGTTTAGTTGGGGTGGAGTTGCTGGCCCTAAGCAGGTGGTGGTATCACCTAGCTTACCTGTAGACTGTCTCTTAGGTAATGACCTAGAGGCCTCAGGTTGGGCTGATGTAGAGTTTTATGCCCATGCAGCCATGCTGGGCATCCCTGAGGAATTGTTCCCTCTCATTTCTACTGAAATGAAAAAGCAAAGGAGAGAAGGCCTGAAAACTCAGGATCCCTCTCCATCAACAGGTAAAAAGGGTATCACAGTATCCCCTAACCACCCTACCATTCAGGATACTATTCCTGTGGTGGGAGAAACCTCTCCTGGGGTGGCACCTGTTCCAAGGGAAACATCAGCTGGCAAAGCTGTACTCCCTGAGGTAGAAGTACCTCTCTGTGGGATAACTAACATTGGTGAGAAAATGAGCACCATTTTAGTTAACATGGAGCATCCCTCCAACCCTCCCGGAGAAACTTTAGTGCAGAAACTCTGCACTGCCTCACAACACTTAGGACAGCATCCCTGCCCTAGTGTGGAGCTCATAGGACAGCATCCCTGCCCTGCTCCAACCCAAGAGAAACAGCATCCCTGTTCTCTCTTCCAGCCATATGAACAAAGTTTTTGCCCAGCTATGGCTTTACTGAGACAGCATCCCTGTCTGGCATTTCCATCATTACAAATAGGTTCAGTGGATAATTCCCACTGCTCTAAACTAAAACTTACTGATAGAAACTCTGAAAATACATCTTCACATTGTTGCTTAGCTAAAAAAACTTCAAACAGGGTGGTTTACATCCCCACAGGGAAGTAACCATATAGTGGATGATAAAGGGAGTAACCAGTCTATTGCAGAGCTACTCTCTACTTATCACCACTTAGACAATAAAGTCTCAAGTGGCCAAGGTTAGCCTTATTGTCCTTCGTTTGGGGGGGGGGGTTGTGTGAGAAAGTAGCCTCTTTCTAGCCTTGATACCCCCACTTTTGGCCTGTTTGTGAGTGTATGTCAGGGTGTTTTCACTGTCTCACTGGGATCCTGCTAGCCAGGGCCCAGTGCTCATAGTGAAAACCCTATGTTTTCAGTATGTTTGTTATGTGTCACTGGGACCCTGCTAGTCAGGACCCCAGTGCTCATAAGTTTGTGGCCTATATGTATGTGTTCCCTGTGTGGTGCCTAACTGTCTCACTGAGGCTCTGCTAACCAGAACCTCAGTGGTTATGCTCTCTCATTTCTTTCCAAATTGTCACTAACAGGCTAGTGACCAATTTTACCAATTTACATTGGCTTACTGGAACACCCTTATAATTCCCTAGTATATGGTACTGAGGTACCCAGGGTATTGGGGTTCCAGGAGATCCCTATGGGCTGCAGCATTTCTTTTGCCACCCATAGGGAGCTCTGACAATTCTTACACAGGCCTGCCACTGCAGCCTGAGTGAAATAACGTCCACGTTATTTCACAGCCATTTTACACTGCACTTAAGTAACTTATAAGTCACCTATATGTCTAACCTTTACCTGGTAAAGGTTAGGTGCAAAGTTACTTAGTGTGAGGGTACCCTGGCACTAGCCAAGGTGCCCCCACATTGTTCAGAGCCAATTCCCTGAACTTTGTGAGTGCGGGGACACCATTACACTCGTGCACTACATATAGGTCACTACCTATATGTAGCTTCACAATGGTAACTCCGAATATGGCCATGTAACATGTCTATGATCATGGAATTGCCCCCTCTATGCCATCCTGGAATAGTTGGCACAATCCCATGATCCCAGTGGTCTGTAGCACAGACCCTGGTACTGCCAAACTGCCCTTCCTGGGGTTTCACTGCAGCTGCTGCCAACCCCTCAGACAGGCATCTGCCCTCCTGGGGTCCAGCCAGGCCTGGCCCAGGATGGCAGAACAAAGAACTTCCTCTGAGAGAGGGTGTGACACCCTCTCCCTTTGGAAAATGGTGTGAAGGCAGGGGAGGAGTAGCCTCCCCCAGCCTCTGGAAATGCTTTCTTGGGCACAGATGTGCCCAATTCTGCATAAGCCAGTCTACACCGGTTCAGGGGACCCCTTAGCCCTGCTCTGGCGCGAAACTGGACAAAGGAAAGGGGAGTGACCACTCCCCTGACCTGCACCTCCCCTGGGAGGTGTCCAGAGCTCCTCCAGTGTGCTCCAGACCTCTGCCATCTTGGAAACAGAGGTGCTGCCGGCACACTGGACTGCTCTGAGTGGCCAGTGCCACCAGGTGACGTCACAGACTCCTTGTGATAGGCTCCTTTAGGTGTTGCTAGCCTATCCTCTCTCCTAACTAGCCAAACCCTCTTTTCTGGCTATTTAGGGTCTCTGTCTCTGGGGAAACTTTAGATAACGAATGCAAGAGCTCAGCCGAGTTCCTCTGCATCTCTCTCTTCACCTTCTGATAAGGAATCGACTGCTGACCGCGCTGGAAGCCTGCAAAACTGCAACAAAGTAGCTAAGACGACTACTGCAACTCTGTAACGCTGATCCTGCCGCCTTCTCGACTGTTTTCCTGCTTGTGCATGCTGTGGGGGTAGTCTGCCTCCTCTCTGCACCAGAAGCTCCGAAAAAATCTCCTATGGGTCGACGGAATCTTCCCCCTGCAACCGCAGGCACCAAAAAGCTGCATTACCGGTCCCTTGGGTCTCCTCTCAGCACGACGAGCGAGGTCCCTCGAATCCAGCAACTCTGTCCAAGTAGCCCCTACAGTCCAGTGACTCTTCAGTCCAAGTTTGGTGGAGGTAAGTCCTTGCCTCACCTCGCTAGACTGCATTGCTGGGAACCGCGACTTTTGCAGCTACTCCGGCCTCCGTGCACTTCCGGCGGAAATCCTTTGTGCACAGTCCAGCCTGGGTCCACGGCACTCTAACCTGCATTGCACGACCTCCTAAGTTGTTCTCCGGCGACGTGGGACTTCTTTGTGCGACTTCGGGTGAGCACCGTTTCACGCATCCTCGTAGTGCCTGTTTCTGGCACTTCTCCGGGTGCTACCTGCTGCTGATAGGGCTCCTTGTCTTGCTCGACGTCCCCTCTCTCTCCTGGTCCAATTTGCGACCTCCTGGTCCCTCCAGGGCCACAGCAGCGTCCAAAAACGCTAACCGCACGATTTGCAGCTAGCAAGGCTTGTTGGCGTTCTTTCGGCGGGAAAACACTTCTGCACGACTCTTCACGGCGAGAGGGATCCGTCCACCAAAGGGGAAGTCTCTAGCCCTTTTCGTTCCTGCAGAAACCTCAGCTTCTTCTGTCCAGTAGAAGCTTCTTTGCACCCGCAGCTGGCATTTCCTGGGCATCTGCCCATCTCCGACTTGCTTGTGACTTTTGGACTTGGTCCCCTTGTTCCACAGGTACCCTAGATAGGAAATCCACAGTTTTTGCATTGTTGGTTTGTGTCTTTCCTGCATTATTCCTCTAACACGACTTCTTTATCCTTAGGGGAACTTTAGTGCACTTTGCACTCACTTTTCAGGGTCTTGGGGAGGGTTATTTTTCTAACTCTCACTATTTTCTAATAGTCCCAGTGACCCTCTACAAGGTCACATAGGTTTGGGGTCCATTCGTGGTTCGCATTCCACTTTTGGAGTATATGGTTTGTGTTGCCCCTATCCCTATGTTTCCCCATTGCATCCTATTGTAACTATACATTGTTTGCACTGTTTTCTAAGACTATACTGCATATTTTTGCTATTGTGTATATATATCTTGTGTATATTTCCTATCCTCTCACTGAGGGTACACTCTAAGATACTTTGGCATATTGTCATAAAAATAAAGTACCTTTATTTTTAGTATAACTGTGTATTGTGTTTTCTTATGATATTGTGCATATGACACTAAGTGGTACTGTAGTAGCTTCACACGTCTCCTAGTTCAGCCTAAGCTGCTCTGCTAAGCTACCATTATCTATCAGCCTAAGCTGCTAGACACCCTATACACTAATAAGGGATAACTGGGCCTGGTGCAAGGTGCAAGTACCCCTTGGTACTCACTACAAGCCAGTCCAGCCTCCTACAAGGATGTAATCCAGCTTTAGGTGCCACCCCTCTAATACCCAAGTCCATTGGTAGAGTGGCCAGTGGGGTGTTCTGTGGAAGAGAGACTAAACCCAGATTTAAGAGGGCCTAGCACCTCCTTGTGCCACATTAGTGTCATGTGTTTTACGCTAGTGTGGCCCAACGAGGCCAAAATCGCTGTGCCATATTAACAAAGTGGCACAATGCATGCATTGCGCCACTCTGTAACCCCACGCACCACATTATGCCTGTGCCAGGCTGAATGTATACAAGGGGGCAATCCCCCATTAGGGGGAGCATAATAATGGTGCAATGAAATCCAGAACATTTCTTTGTGCCATTTTTTAGTGCATTTTTAATGCCTGTACAGAGCAGGCATTAAAATGAGGCACAACATTGTTTTTAGTGGGTCTCTATGTGCATTGCAGGATTAGAGCCAAAAAACAATTTCTGGCATGGTTGCAGCCCTTCCATGTCTTGACTGAGTAAGGGCCATATGTGGCTGACCTCTATGACAGCAAACTTAATTTAGATGTGCAAGTATGCAGGTCAGTTTTCACTGATTTCACCACCTGGAAAGCCATGGTGATAGCTGTTTAACGCACCTCTTGCTATGGGAGAAAACTCCCATGGTGAGAGGGCAATTCCTTTTTCAAAAATTAAATCTGATGTCAGGGCTTCTTTTTGAAAATTAGAAAAAAAAGGAT
Organism: Pleurodeles waltl; assembly: GCF_031143425.1. Classification (NCBI taxonomy): domain Eukaryota; kingdom Metazoa; phylum Chordata; class Amphibia; order Caudata; family Salamandridae; genus Pleurodeles; species Pleurodeles waltl. The sequence goes on along the minus strand of NW_027149863.1, from coordinate 475,822 downwards.
GACGGCTCCGTCATGTAGATGGAGTAGTACATTACATGTAAAAAGGCATTGACAAGACCGCTGTGACGACGGCTTCTGTCAATGTCTTTAAACTGACCACCAGCTTGTCAGTCATTTCTAAATTTGGCGGGTGGAGTAACCTCAGCATGTCAGATGTAAAGTCCTCAGCCGGGGTGACAGAATCTCTTTTGTCAGACAAAATATAAAGATGGTCCTTAATAAGAATTCCTCTTTTTTTTTTGTTGCAATTTGTGTAGATGTGGATTTTAGGCCTTAGCTCAGCAGGCGCCTAGGCAAACCTGCAAAGACTCAAGCAGGGTCAAGAGGAGTTCTCGCCAGTGGACTTCCATTAACACTGTTTCTCTTGAAGCCTTGATAGTGAGGCCTGCCTTTTGCAGGGCCTCCAAAACTTTCCATAGGTGGACCAGGTGATCATCCCAGCTGGAGCTAAAGACAGCTATATCGTCCAAATATGCTGCACTGAAAGCTTCCAGCCCTTGCAGGACTGTGTTCACCAACCTTTGAAAAGTGGCAGGTGCATTTTTCAAACCAAAAGGCATTACAGTAAACTAGTAATGTCCTTCAATGGTTGAAAATGCACTTTTAGGTTTAGCATCTTCTGACAATTTGATCTGCCAATACCCTGCAGTCAAATCAAAAGTGCTTAGATACTTGGCAGATGCCAGTGTATCTATGAGCTCATCTGCCCTGGGTATAGGGTGAGCATCAGTTTTGGTTACTGTAAGAAAGTACCATCTTGCCTGGCATGTTACCCCCATTTTTCACTGTATATATGTTGTTTTAGTTGTATGTGTCACTGGGACCCTGGTAACCCAGGGCCCCAGTGCTCATAAGTGTGCCTGAATGTGTTACCTGTGTAGTGACTAACTGTCTCACTGAGGCTCTGCTAATCAGAACCTCAGTGGTTATGCTCTCTCATTTCTTTCAAATTGTCACTAACAGGCTAGTGACCAATTTTACCAATTTACATTGGCTTACTGGAACACCCTTATAATTCCCTAGTATATGGTACTGAGGTACCCAGGGTATTGGGGTTCCAGGAGATCCCTATGGGCTGCAGCATTTCTTTTGCCACCCATAGGGAGCTCTGACAATTCTTACACAGGCCTGCCACTGCAGCCTGAGTGAAATAACGTCCACGTTATTTCACAGCCATTTTACACTGCACTTAAGTAACTTATAAGTCACCTATATGTCTAACCTTTACCTGGTAAAGGTTAGGTGCAAAGTTACTTAGTGTGAGGGCACCCTGGCACTAGCCAAGGTGCCCCCACATTGTTCAGGGCCAATTCCCCGGACTTTGTGAGTGCGGGGACACCATTACACGCGTGCACTACATATAGGTCACTACCTATATGTAGCTTCACAATGGTAACTCCGAATATGGCCATGTAACATGTCTATGATCATGGAATTGCCCCCTCTATACCATCCTGGCATAGTTGGCACAATTCCATGATCCCAGTGGTCTGTAGCACAGACCCTGGTACTGCCAAACTACCCTTCCTGGGGTTTCACTGCAGCTGCTGCTGCTGCCAACCCCTCAGACAGTCATCTGCCCTCCTGGGGTCCAGCCAGGCCTGGCCCAGGATGGCAGAACAAAGAACTTCCTCTGAGAGAGGGTGTGACACCCTCTCCCTTTGGAAAATGGTGTGAAGGCAGGGGAGGAGTAGCCTCCCCCAGCCTCTGGAAATGCTTTCTTGGGCACAGATGTGCCCAATTCTGCATAAGCCAGTCTACACCGGTTCAGGGGACCCCTTAGCCCTGCTCTGGCGCAAAACTGGACAAAGGAAAGGGGAGTGACCACTCCCCTGACCTGCACCTCCCCTGGGAGGTGTCCAGAGCTCCTCCAGTGTGCTCCAGACCTCTGCCATCTTGGAAACAGAGGTGCTGCTGGCACACTGGACTGCTCTGAGTGGCCAGTGCCACCAGGTGACGTCAGAGACTCCTGCTGATAGGCTCCTTCAGGTGTTAGTAGCCTATCCTCTCTCCTAGGTAGCCAAACCCTCTTTTCTGGCTAGTTAGGGTCTCTGTCTCTGGGGAAACTTTAGATAACGAATGCAAGAGCTCATCCGAGTTCCTCTGCATCTCTCTCTTCACCTTCTGCCAAGGAATCGACTGCTGACCGCGCTGGAAGACTGCAAACCTGCAACATAGTAGCAAAGACGACTACTGCAACTCTGTAACGCTGATCCTGCCGCCTTCTCGACTGTTTTCCTGCTTGTGCATGCTGTGGGGGTAGTCTGCCTCCTCTCTGCATCAGAAGCTCCGAAGAAATCTCCCGTGGGTCGACGGAATCTTCCCCCTGCAACCGCAGGCATCAAAAAGCTGCATTACCGGTCCCTTGGGTCTCCTCTCAGCACGACGAGCGAGGTCCCTCGAATCCAGCGACTCTGTCCAAGTGACCCCCACAGTCCAGTGACTCTTCAGTCCAAGTTTGGTGGAGGTAAGTCCTTGCCTCACCTCGCTGGGTTGCATTGCTGGGAACCGCGACTTTTGCAGCTACTCCGGCCCCTGTGCACTTCCGGCGGAAATCCTTTGTGCACCTCCAAGCCTGGGTCCACGGCACTCTAACCTGCATTGCACGACTTTCTAAGTTGGTCTCCGGCGACGTGGGACTCCTTTGTGCGACTTCGGGTGAGCACCGTTTCACGCATCCTCGTAGTGCCTGTTTCTGGCACTTCTCCGGGAGCTACCTGCTGCTGAGAGGGCTCATTGTCTTGCTCGACGTGCCCTCTCTCTCCTGGTCCAATTTGCGACCTCCTGGTCCCTCCAGGGCCACAGCAGCGTCCAGAAACGCTAACCGCACGATTTGCAGCTAGCAAGGCTTGTTGGCGTTCTTTTGGCGGGAAAACACTTCTGCACGACTCTCCACGGCGAGAGGGATCCGTCCACCAAAGGGGAAGTCTCTAGCCCTTTTCGTTCCTGCAGAAACCTCAGCTTCTTCTGTCCAGTAGAAGCTTCTTTGCATCCACAGCTGGCATTTCCTGGGCATATGCCCATCTCCGACTTGCTTGTGACTTTTGGACTTGGTCCCCTTGTTCCACAGGTACCCTAGATTGGAAATCCACAGTTGTTGCATTGTTGGTTTGTGTCTTTCCTGCATTATTCCTCTAACACGACTTCTTTGTCCTTAGGGGAACTTTAGTTCACTTTGCACTCACTTTTCAGGGTCTTGGGGAGGGTTATTTTTCTAACTCTCACTATTTTCTAATAGTCCCAGCGACCCTCTACAAGGTCACATAGGTTTGGGGTCCATTCGTGGTTCGCATTCCACTTTTGGAGTATATGGTTTGTGTTGCCCCTATCCCTATGTTTCCCCATTGCATCCTATTGTAACTATACATTGTTAGCACTGTTTTCTAAGACTATACTGCATATTTTTGGTATTGTGTATATATATCTTGTGTATATTTCCTATCCTCTCACTGAGGGTACACTCTAAGATACTTTGGCATATTGTCATAAAAATAAAGTACCTTTATTTTTAGTATAACTGTGTATTGTGTTTTCTTACGATATTGTGCATATGACACTAGGTGGTACTGTAGTAGCTTCACACGTCTCCTAGTTCAGCCTAAGCTGCTCTGCTAAGCTACCATTATCTATCAGCCTAAGCTGCTAGACACCCTATACACTAATAAGGGATAACTGTGCCTGGTGCAAGGTGCAAGTACCCCTTGGTACTAACTACAAGCCAGTCCAGCCTCCTACATTGGTTGTGCAGTGGTGGGATAAGTGCTTTGAGACTACTTACCACTCTTGTCATTGTACTTTTCATAAGAGAAAAATATACAAAACAAGGTCAGTGTATATACACATAGCCAAAAAGTTTTGCATTTCCTCTTTTCACTCTTTTCTAAGTGCTGAAAAGTACTTCTAAACTTTCAAAAAGTTCTTAAAAGTTTAAAAAGTTTTTTTTCTGTCTTTCTAAAAAGTTCTGAAAACTTTTTTCTCTTTTTCTATCACTTTTAACTCTCTCTAAAAATGTCTGGCACAGGCCAAAATGTTGATCTGTCCAAACTTGCATATGATCACCTTAGCTGGAAAGGAGCAAGGAGTCTCTGCATAAAGAGAGGTTTGAGTGTAGGGAAGAATCCTTCCTTAGAACTGTTAATTAACATGCTTAGAGAACAGGATAAGGCTAAAAGTGCCCCATCTGTTGAAAAAGTAGCTAATGGTTCTCAATCTGATCCAGGGACTCCCCCAGGAAAAGATTCTGGAAAGAAACTTCCTAGCCTGCCCATTACTAGACAGTCTAGCATAGTTGGTAATGATGATGAGCCACACCATACAAATAGTGTTGTCTCACATCATAGCAAAAGCATTTATTCTCACCATACTGGTAGTGATGTTTCTGATAGCCAAGCTGTTAGGGTGACTTCTGTAAGGGACAGGTCTCCTTCTGTTCAATCCCATCATACCTCTGTATCTAGGAATGTCCCTCCCACCAACCCTGATGACAGAATGTTAGAGAGGGAACTCAATAAGTTGAGGGTGGAACGAACCAGACTGAAGCTTAAAAAGCAACAGCTGGATTTGGATAGACAGTCTTTTGAACTAGAGAAGGAAAGACAGAAGTTGGGTTTAGAAACCCATGGTGGCAGCAGCAATATTCCCCATAGTCATCCTGCAAAAGAGCATGATTCCAGGAATCTGCACAAGATAGTTCCCCCTTACAAGGAGGGGGATGACATTAACAAGTGGTTTGCTGCACTTGAGAGGGCCTGTGTTGTACAGGATGTCCCTCAAAGGCAGTGGGCTGCTATCCTATGGCTATCATTTAGTGGAAAAGGTAGGGATAGGCTCCTTACTGTGAAAGAAAATGATGCTAATAATTTCCAAGTTCTTAAGAATGCACTCCTGGATGGTTATGGCTTAACCACTGAACAATACAGGATAAAGTTCAGAGAGACCAAAAAGGAGTCTTCACAAGACTGGGTTGATTTCATTGACCATTCAGTGAAGGCCTTGGAGGGGTGGTTACATGGCAGTAAAGTTACTGATTATGACAGCCTGTATAACTTGATCCTGGGAGAGCATATTCTTAATAATTGTGTGTCTGATTTGTTGCACCAGTACTTGGTGGACTCTGATCTGACCTCTCCCCAAGAATTGGGAAAGAAGGCAGACAAATGGGTCAGAACAAGGGTGAACAGAAAAGTTCATACAGGGGGTGACAAAGATGGCAACAAGAAGAAGGATGGTAAGTCTTCTGACAAGGGTGGGGAAAAATCTAAAAATGAGTCTTCATCAGGCCCACAAAAACACTCTGGTGGGGTGGTGGGCCCAAATCCTCTTCTAATCAAAACAAGGAAAAGAAACCATAGTGCTATTTATGTAAAATAAAAGGCCATTGGACAACAGATCCCAGTTGTCCAAAGAAAGGCACCAAGCCTCCTACCACTACAACCCCTACTGCTACACCTAGTGTCCCTACTAATAGCAGTGGTGGTGGGAGCAAACCTACTAATAGCCAATCCAAGGGAGTAGCTGGGCTCACTATTGGTAACTTAGTTGGGGTTGGCCTTGTTAGGGAGGCCACAGAGGCTGTGTTAGTCTCTGAGGGGGCTATTGATTTAGCCACCTTAGTTGCTTGTCCCCTTAATATGGATAAGTACAAGCAGCTACCCCTAATAAATGGTGTTGAGGTTCAGGCCTACAGGGACACTGGTGCCAGTGTGACTATGGTCATAGAGAAACTGGTCCACCCTGAACAACACCTACTTGGTCACCAGTACCAAGTAACCGATGCTCACAACAACACACTTAGCCACCCCATGGCTGTTGTTAATCTCAACTGGGGGGGAGTTACTGGTCCAAAGAAAGTTGTGGTAGCCACAGATTTACCTGTAGACTTTCTACTAGGAAATGATTTGGAGACATCAGCTTGGTCAGATGTGGAGTTGGAGGCCCATGCAGCAATGCTGGGCATCCCAGGGCATATTTTTGCTTTGACAAGGGCTCAGGCCAAAAAGCAAAAAGGACAGGGAAGCTTGGATCCTGGAACAATGGACCAAGTGCTCCCTAAAGCTAGGGCTAGTAGAAGCAAACCACTTCCTACTATCCCTCCCTCTACAGTGGATTCAACTTCTGAGGAAGAAGAATTCCCTCCCTGTGCAGAACCTACACCAGAGGAGCTGGAAGCAGACACTGCTGAGCTTTTGGGTGAAGGGGGGCCTGCCAGAGAGGAGCTGAGTGTGGCACAGCAAACCTGTCCCACATTACAGGGTCTCAGACAGCAAGCTGTCAAACAAGCTAATGGGGATGTCAGTGACTCTCACAGAGTTTACTGGGAGGACAACCTCTTGTACACTGAGCATAGGGATCCTAAATCTGGAGCTGCCAGGAGATTAGTGATTCCCCAGGAGTACAGAAAGTTCCTCCTAACCCTGGCACATGACATTCCCCTAGCTGGGCATCTAGGACAAATGAAAACTTGGGACAGGCTTGTTCCCCTGTTTCATTGGCCTAGAATGTCTGAGGACACAAAGGAATTTTGTAAGTCCTGTGAAACCTGTCAAGCCAGTGGCAAGACAGGTGGCACCCCAAAGGCACCCCTTATTCCACTGCCTATGGTTGGGGTTCCCTTTGAAAGGGTAGGGGTTGACATAGTTGGCCCCCTTGACCCTCCTACTGCTTCAGGCAATAGATTCATCTTAGTGGTAGTGGACCATGCCACAAGATATCCTGAAGCTATTCCTTTAAGGACCACTACAGCACCTGCAGTGGCAAAGGCCCTCCTGGGAATATTTTCCAGGGTGGGCTTCCCAAAGGAAGTAGTATCAGACAGGGGAAGCAATTTCATGTCTGCATACTTAAAGGCCATGTGGAAGGAGTGTGGTGTAACGTACAAGTTCACAACACCCTATCATCCACAAACAAATGGACTGGTGGAGAGATTTAATAAAACTCTCAAAGGCATGATTATGGGTCTCCCTGAAAAACTCAGCAGGAGATGGGATATCCTTCTACCATGCCTCCTTTTTGCCTACAGGGAGGTACCCCAGAAAGGAGTGGGCTTCAGCCCCTTTGAACTTCTTTTTGGACACCCTGTTAGGGGTCCACTCACACTTGTAAAGGAGGGTTGGGAACAACCTTTAAAAGCTCCTAAGCAGGATATTATGGATTATGTACTTGGCCTCAGATCAAGGATGGCTGAGTACATGAAAAAGGCCAGTAAAAACCTTCAGGCCAGCCAAGAGCTCCAGAAGCAATGGCATGATCAGAAGGCTGTTTTGGTTCAGTACCAACCAGGGCAGAAAGTGTGGGTCTTGGAGCCTGTGGCCCCAAGAGCACTCCAAGATAAATGGAGTGGACCCCACACAATTGTTGAAAAGAAGGGAGAAGTCACCTATTTAGTTGACTTAGGCACTGCCAGGAGTCCCCTTAGGGTGCTCCATGTCAACCGCCTGAAACCCTACTATGACAGGGCTGATCTCAACCTGCTCATGGCAACAGATGAGGGACAGGAAGAAGACAGTGATCCTCTACCTGATCTCTTCTCTTCCACAGAACAAGATGCTCTGGTGGAAGGTGTAGTTTTGGCTGATTGTCTTACTGCTGTGCAGAAAGACAATTGCATAAACCTCCTAGATCAATTCTCTGAACTCTTCTCTACTGTGCCAGGTACCACTTCTTGGTGTGAGCACACTATAGATACTGGAGACAGCTTGCCTGTCAAAAGTAAGATCTATAGGCAGCCTGACCATGTCAGGGACTGCATAAAGCAAGCGGTCCAGAAAATGTTAGAACTAGGAGTGGTTGAGCACTCTGACAGTCCATGGGCTTCTCCTGTGGTACTGGTACCAAAACCCCATTCCAAAGATGGAAAGAAGGAAATGCGGTTTTGTGTAGACTATAGAGGTCTCAACTTAGTAACCAAAACTGATGCTCACCCTATACCCAGGGCAGATGAGCTCATAGATACACTGGCATCTGCCAAGTATCTAAGCACTTTTGACTTGACTGCAGGGTATTGGCAGATCAAATTGTCAGAAGATGCTAAACCTAAGACTGCATTTTCAACCATTGGAGGACATTACCAGCTTACTGTAATGCCTTTTGGTTTGAAAAATGCACCTGCCACTTTTCAGAGCTTGGTGAACACAGTCCTGCAAGGGCTGGAAGCTTTCAGTGCAGCATATTTGGACGATATAGCTGTCTTTAGCTCCAGCTGGGATGATCACCTGGTCCACCTATGGAAAGTTCTGGAGGCCCTGCAAAAGACAGGCCTCACTATCAAGGCTTCAAAGTGCCAGATAGGGCAGGGTAAGGTGGTTTATCTGGGACACCTTGTTGGTGGGGAACAGATTGCACCACTTCAGGGGAAAATCCAAACAATTATTGATTGGGTTCCCCCTACCACTCAGACTCAGGTGAGAGCCTTCCTAGGCCTCACTGGGTATTACAGGAGGTTCATTAAGAACTATGGCTCCATTGCAGCCCCTCTTAATGACCTCACTTCCAAAAAGATGCCTAAAAAGGTATTATGGACAGCAAACTGTCAGAAAGCTTTTGAGGAGCTGAAGCAGGCCATGTGCTCTGCACCTGTCCTGAAAAGCCCTTGTTACTCTAAAAAATTCTATGTCCAGACTGATGCATCTGAATTAGGAGTAGGGGCAGTCCTATCACAACTTAATTCTGAGGGCCAGGATCAACCTGTTGCTTTTATTAGTAGGAGGTTGACCCCTAGAGAAAAGCGTTGGTGTGCCATTGAGAGGGAGGCCTTTGCTGTGGTCTGGGCACTGAAGAAGTTGAGGCCATACCTGTTTGGCACTCACTTCATTGTTCAGACAGACCACAAACCTCTACTTTGGCTAAAACAAATGAAAGGTGAAAATCCTAAATTGTTGAGGTGGTCCATATCCCTACAGGGAATGGACTATACAGTGGAACATAGACCTGGGAGTAGCCACTCCAATGCAGATGGACTCTCCAGATATTTCCACTTAGACAATGAAGACTCATCAGGTCATGGCTAGTCTTATTGTCCTTCGTTTGGGGGGGGGGGTTGGTTGTGTACTAAAGTACCATCTTGTCTGGCATGTTACCCCCATATTTCACTGTATGTATGTTGTATTAGCCTTTGTGTCACTGGGATCCTGCCAGGCAGGACCCCAGTGCTCATAGTATGTGCCCTGTATGTGTTCCCTGTGTGGTGCCTAACTGTATCACTGAGGCTCTGCTAACCAGAACCTCAGTGTTTATGCTCTCTCTGCTTTCTAAATTTGTCACTGCAGGCTAGTGACTAAATTTACCAATTCTCATTGGCACACTGGTACACCCTTTTAATTCCCTTGTATATGGTACTGAGGTACCCAGGGTATTGGGGTTCCAGGAGATCCCTATGGGCTGCAGCATTTCTTTTGTCACCCATAGGGTGCTCAAACAATTCTTACACAGGCCTGCCACAGCAGACTGAGTGAAATAACGTCCACCTTATTTCACAGCAATTTTTCACTGCACATAAGCAACTTATAAGTCACCTAAATGTCTAACCTTCACTTAGTGAAGGTTGGGTGCCAAGTTACTTAGTGTGTGGGCACAGTGGCACTAGCCCAGGTGCCCCCACATCGTTCAGGGCAAATTCCCCAGACTTTGTGAGTGCGGGGACACCATTACACGTGTGAACTATACATAGTTCACTACCTATGTATAGCGTCACAATGGTAACTCCGAAATGGCCATGTAACATGTCTAAGATCATGGAATTGTCACACCAATAGCATTCTGGTATTGGGGGACAATTCCATGATCCCCCGGGTCTCTAGCACAGAACCCGGGTACTGCCAAACTGCCTTTCCGGGGTTTCCACTGCAGCTACTGCTGCTGCCAACCCCTGTGAGAAAGTAGCCTCTTTCTAGCCTTGTTACCCCTACTTTTGGCCTGTTTGTGAGTATATGTCAGCGTGTTTTCACTGTCTCACTGGGATCCTGCTAGCTAGGGCCCAGTGCTCATAGTGAAAACCGTATGTTGTCAGTATGTTTGTTATGTGTCACTGGGACCCTGCTAGCCAGGACCCCAGTGCTCATAAGTATGTGGCCTATATGTATGTGTTCCCTGTGTGATGCCTAACTGTCTCACTGAGGCTCTGCTAACCAGAACCTCAGTGGTTATGCTCTCTCTTTGCTTTCCAAATTGTCACTAACAGGCTAGTGACCAATTTTACCAATTCAGATTGGCATACTGGAACACCCTTATAATTCCCTAGTATATGGCACAGAGATACCCAAGGTATTGGGGTTCCAGGAGATCCCTATGGGCTGCAGCATTTCTTTTGCCACCCATAGGGAGATCTAACTATTCTTACACAGGCCTGCCAGTGCAGCCTGAGTGAAATAACGTCCACGTTATTTCACAGCCATTTACCACTGCACTTAAGTAACTTATAAGTCACCTATATGTCTAACCTTCACCCGGTTGAAGGTTGGGTGCAAAGTAACTTAGTGTGTGGGCACCCTGGCACTAGCCAAGGTGCCCCCACATTGTTCAGGGCAAATTCCCCGGACTTTGTGAGTGCGGGGACACCATTTCACGCGTGCAGTATACTTAGGTCACTACCGATGTATAGCATCACAATGGTAACTCCGAACATGGCCATATAACATGTCTAAAATCATGGAATTGTCACCCCAATGTCATTCTGGTATTGGGGAGACAATTCCATGATCTCCCGGGTCTCTAGCACAGAACCCGGGTACTGCCAAACTGCCTTTCCGGGGTCTCCACTGCAGCTGCTGCCAACCCCTCAAACATGTTTCTGCCCTCCTGGGGTCCAGGCAGCCCTGGCCCAAGAAGGTAGAACAAAGGATTTCCTCTGAGATAGGGTGTAACACCCTCTCCCTTTGGAAATAGGTGTGAAGGCTGGGAGGAGTAGCCTCCCCCAGCCTCTGGAAATGCTTTGATGGGCACAGATGCTGCCCATCTCTGCATAAGCCAGTCTACACCGGTTTAGGGATCCCCCAGCCCTGCTCTGGCGCGAAACTGGACAAAGGAAAGGGGAGGGACCACTCCCCTGACCTGCACCTCCCAGGGGAGGTGCCCAGAGCTCCTCCAGCGTGCCCCAGACCTCTGCCATGTTGGAAACAGAGGTGTTGCTGGCACACTGGACTGCCCTGAGTAGCCAGTGCCATCAGGTGACGTCAGAGACTCCTTCTGATAGGCTCTTACCTTTCTTACTTTGGGGAATTCTTCAGATACCGAATGCAAGAGCTCACCAGAGTTCCTCTGCATCTCCCTCTTCACCTTCTGCCAAAGGATCGACCGCTGACTGCTCAGGACGCCTGCAAAATTGCAACAAAGTAGCAAAGACGACTACTGCAACCTTGTATCGCTTCATCCTGCCGGCTTTCTCAACTGTTTCCTGGTGGTGCATGCTCTGGGGGTAGCCTGCCTTCTTCTTGCACCAGGAGCTCTGGAGAAATCTCTCGTGGGTCGACGGAATCTTCTCCCTGCAACCGCAGGCAACAAAAGACTGCATCACCGGTCCTCTGGGTCCCCTCTCAGCACGACGAGCGTGGTCCCTGGAACTCAGCAACTCAGTCCAAGTGACTCCCACAGTCCAGTGACTCTTCAGTCCAAGTTTGGTGGAGGTATGTCCTTGCCTCCCCACGCTAGACTGCAATGCTGGGTACCGCGTGATTTGCAGCTGCTCCGGCTCCTGTGCACTCTTCCAGGATTTCCTTCGTCCACAGCCAAGCCTGGGTCCCCAACACTCCTTCCTGCAGTGCACAACCTTCTGAGTTGTCCTCCGGCATCGTGGGACCCCCTTTTCTGACTTCGGGTGGACTCCGGTTCACTCCTCTTCCAAGTGCCTGTTCCGGTACTTCTGCGGGTGCTGCCTGCTTCTGTGAGGGCTCCCTGAGTTGCTGTACACCCCCTATGTCTCCTCATCCAAGTGGTGACATCCTGGTCCCTCCTGGGCCACAGCAGCATCCAAAAACCCTAACCGCGACCCTTGCAGCTGGCAAGGCTTGTTTGCGGTCTTTCTGTGTGGAAACACCTCTGCAAGCTTCTTCACAACGTGGGACATCCATCCTGCAAAGGGGAAGTTTCTAGTCCTCTTCGTTCTTGCAGAATCCACAGCTTCTACCATCCGGTGGCAGCTTCTTTGCACCCTCAGCTGGCATTTCCTGGGCATCTGCCCACTCGCGACTTTGTCGCAACTCTTGGACTTGGTCCCCTTGTTCCACAGGTACTCTCGTCCGGAGATCCACTTTGGTTGTATTGCTGGTGTTGGTCTTCCTTGCAGAATTCCCCTATCACGACTTCTGTGTTCTCTGGGGAATATAGGTGCACTTTACACCTACTTTTCAGGGTCTTGGGGTGGGCTATTTTTCTAACCCTCACTGTTTTCTTACAGTCCCAGCGACCCTCTACAAGCTCACATAGGTTTGGGGTCCATTTGTGATTCGCATTCCACTTTGGAGTATATGGTTTGTGTTGCCCCTATACCTATGTGCTCCTATTGCAATCTACTGTAACTTTACACTGCTTGCATTACTCCCTTTTGCTATTACTGCATATTTTTGGTATTGTGTACATATATCTTGTGTATATTTGGCATCCTCATACTGAGGGTACTCACTGAGATACTTTTGGCATATTGTCATAAAAATAAAGTACCTTTATTTTTAGTAAAGCTGTGTATTGTGTTTTCTTATGATATTGTGCATAAGACACCAGTGGTATAGTGGGAGCTTTGCATGTCAGCCTAAGCTGCTCTGCTATAGCTACCTTCTATCAGCCTAAGCTGCTAGAAACACCTCTTCTACACTAATAAGGGATAACTGGACCTGGTACAGAGTGTAAGTACCCCTTGGTACCTTAGAAAAACGTACTTATGCAAATGATTATGCTTACACAGCAATTAAAACCCAAGGCAAATTAGCTATAGATGCATTACACGTAGGTAGGCTATGTATATACAGACCAAAATCCGATCAAGACAAAATGTAAATTCTGTCGTTCGGGCACCAATTAGGTTGATGCTCTCGCCCGTATATGTTCTTGCTTTCACATTTCTGTTTTTTCCAAAACACATTTGTCGTCAAATAATCCCAGCAGTGACGTTCATTAAGCATTTTGCACACACCTCCATTCTTTGCTAAAAGAATGTCTAAAGCAAGCCGATTTTGAAGAGTCATGGCTCTTTCTGCAGCAAGTTCAGTATCCATCAATAGTATTGCTCCTGTAAAATTTGTCAGCATGTTATCCACAATAGTAGACAACTTTAGAATTTTCTTAGAATTTAAGATAACCCCAACTGATGGGATTATTGCTCCAAATATGTCACCAATGACAGCAGCCACTGATTCTCGTTTCTGTCTAGAATGTTGTATTTCAGAAGATTTAGGTATTTGTTTTAAGTCATCAATCTGGTATATCTTTGGGAAAACTATTCCCAAATAACATGTCCCATACCATCCCTTTGGGAGACGGTAATATGCATTTAACCCACAGATGTAATAGATTCCAGGAATCGCTGGGTCTTGTCCATTTAACATGAAGGTCCATTTACTCTGAAACAAAAACACATGTCTACATTCACTCGTACCCACAAACAAATTGTCTTGATCGGATTTTGGTCTGTATATACATAGCCTACCTACGTGTAATGCATCTATAGCTAATTTGCCTTGGGTTTTAATTGCTGTGTAAGCATAATCATTTGCATAAGTACGTTTTTCTAAGGTACCAAGGGGTACTTACACTCTGTACCAGGTCCAGTTATCCCTTATTAGTGTAGAAGAGGTGTTTCTAGCAGCTTAGGCTGATAGAAGGTAGCTATAGCAGAGCAGCTTAGGCTGACATGCAAAGCTCCCACTATACCACTGGTGTCTTATGCACAATATCATAAGAAAACACAATACACAGCTTTACTAAAAATAAAGGTACTTTATTTTTATGACAATATGCCAAAAGTATCTCAGTGAGTACCCTCAGTATGAGGATGCCAAATATACACAAGATATATGTACACAATACCAAAAATATGCAGTAATAGCAAAAGGGAGTAATGCAAGCAGTGTAAAGTTACAGTAGATTGCAATAGGAGCACATAGGTATAGGGGCAACACAAACCATATACTCCAAAAGTGGAATGCGAATCACAAATGGACCCCAAACCTATGTGAGCTTGTAGAGGGTCGCTGGGACTGTAAGAAAACAGTGAGGGTTAGAAAAATAGCCCACCCCAAGACCCTGAAAAGTAGGTGTAAAGTGCACCTATATTCCCCAGAGAACACAGAAGTCGTGATAGGGGAATTCTGCAAGGAAGACCAACACCAGCAATACAACCAAAGTGGATCTCCGGACGAGAGTACCTGTGGAACAAGGGGACCAAGTCCAAGAGTTGCGACAAAGTCGCGAGTGGGCAGATGCCCAGGAAATGCCAGCTGAGGGTGCAAAGAAGCTGCCACCGGATGGTAGAAGCTGTGGATTCTGCAAGAACGAAGAGGACTAGAAACTTCCCCTTTGCAGGATGGATGTCCCACGTTGTGAAGAAGCTTGCAGAGGTGTTTCCACACAGAAAGACCGCAAACAAGCCTTGCCAGCTGCAAGGGTCGCGGTTAGGGTTTTTGGATGCTGCTGTGGCCCAGGAGGGACCAGGATGTCACCACTTGGATGAGGAGACATAGGGGGTGTACAGCAACTCAGGGAGCCCTCACAGAAGCAGGCAGCACCCGCAGAAGTACCGGAACAGGCACTTGGAAGAGGAGTGAACCGGAGTCCACCCGAAGTCAGAAAAGGGGGTCCCACGATGCCGGAGGACAACTCAGAAGGTTGTGCACTGCAGGAAGGAGTGTTGGGGACCCAGGCTTGGCTGTGGACGAAGGAAATCCTGGAAGAGTGCACAGGAGCCGGAGCAGCTGCAAATCACGCGGTACCCAGCATTGCAGTCTAGCGTGGGGAGGCAAGGACATACCTCCACCAAACTTGGACTGAAGAGTCACTGGACTGTGGGAGTCACTTGGACTGAGTTGCTGAGTTCCAGGGACCACGCTCGTCGTGCTGAGAGGGGACCCAGAGGACCGGTGATGCAGTCTTTTGTTGCCTGCGGTTGCAGGGAGAAGATTCCGTCGACCCACGGGAGATTTCTCCAGAGCTCCTGGTGCAAGAAGAAGGCAGGCTACCCCCAGAGCATGCACCACCAGGAAACAGTTGAGAAAGCCGGCAGGATGAAGCGATACAAGGTTGCAGTAGTCGTCTTTGCTACTTTGTTGCAATTTTGCAGGCGTCCTGAGCAGTCAGCGGTCGATCCTTTGGCAGAAGGTGAAGAGGGAGATGCAGAGGAACTCTGGTGAGCTCTTGCATTCGGTATCTGAAGAATTCCCCAAAGTAAGAAAGGTAAGAGCCTATCAGAAGGAGTCTCTGACGTCACCTGATGGCACTGGCTACTCAGGGCAGTCCAGTGTGCCAGCAACACCTCTGTTTCCAACATGGCAGAGGTCTGGGGCACGCTGGAGGAGCTCTGGGCACCTCCCCTGGGAGGTGCAGGTCAGGGGAGTGGTCCCTCCCCTTTCCTTTGTCCAGTTTCGCGCCAGAGCAGGGCTGGGGGATCCCTAAACCGGTGTAGACTGGCTTATGCAGAGATGGGCAGCATCTGTGCCCATCAAAGCATTTCCAGAGGCTGGGGGAGGCTACTCCTCCCCAGCCTTCACACCTATTTCCAAAGGGAGAGGGTGTTACACCCTATCTCAGAGGAAATCCTTTGTTCTACCTTCTTGGGCCAGGGCTGCCTGGACCCCAGGAGGGCAGAAACATGTTTGAGGGGTTGGCAGCAGCTGCAGTGGAGACCCCGGAAAGGCAGTTTGGCAGTACCCGGGTTCTGTGCTAGAGACCCGGGAGATCATGGAATTGTCTCCCCAATACCAGAATGGCATTGGGGTGACAATTCCATGAATTTAGACATGTTATATGGCCATGTTCGGAGTTACCATTGTGATGCTATACATCGGTAGTGACCTAAGTATACTGCACGCGTGAAATGGTGTCCCCGCACTCACAAAGTCCGGGGAATTTGCCCTGAACAATGTGGGGGCACCTTGGCTAGTGCCAGGGTGCCCACACACTAAGTTACTTTGCACCCAACCTTCAACCGGGTGAAGGTTAGACATATAGGTGACTTATAAGTTACTTAAGTGCAGTGGTAAATGGCTGTGAAATAACGTGGACGTTATTTCACTCAGGCTGCACTGGCAGGCCTGTGTAAGAATAGTTAGATCTCCCTATGGGTGGCAAAAGAAATGCTGCAGCCCATAGGGATCTCCTGGAACCCCAATACCTTGGGTATCTCTGTGCCATATACTAGGGAATTATAAGGGTGTTCCAGTATGCCAATCTGAATTGGTAAAATTGGTCACTAGCCTGTTAGTGACAATTTGGAAAGCAAAGAGAGAGCATAACCACTGAGGTTCTGGTTAGCAGAGCCTCAGTGAGACAGTTAGGCATCACACAGGGAACACATACATATAGGCCACATACTTATGAGCACTGGGGTCCTGGCTAGCAGGGTCCCAGTGACACATAACAAACATACTGACAACATACGGTTTTCACTATGAGCACTGGGCCCTAGCTAGCAGGATCCCAGTGAGACAGTGAAAACACGCTGACATATACTCACAAACAGGCCAAAAGTAGGGGTAACAAGGCTAGAAAGAGGCTACTTTCTCACAGGGGTTGGCAGCAGCAGTAGCTGCAGTGGAAACCCCGGAAAGGCAGTTTGGCAGTACCCGGGTTCTGTGCTAGAGACCCGGGGGATCATGGAATTGTCCCCCAATACCAGAATGCTATTGGTGTGACAATTCCATGATCTTAGACATGTTACATGGCCATTTCGGAGTTACCATTGTGACGCTATACATAGGTAGTGAACTATGTATAGTTCACACGTGTAATGGTGTCCCCGCACTCACAAAGTCTGGGGAATTTGCCCTGAACGATGTGGGGGCACCTGGGCTAGTGCCACTGTGCCCACACACTAAGTAACTTGGCACCCAACCTTCACTAAGTGAAGGTTAGACATTTAGGTGACTTATAAGTTGCTTATGTGCAGTGAAAAATTGCTGTGAAATAACGTGGACGTTATTTCACTCAGTCTGCTGTGGCAGGCCTGTGTAAGAATTGTTTGAGCACCCTATGGGTGACAAAAGAAATGCTGCAGCCCATAGGGATCTCCTGGAACCCCAATACCCTGGGTACCTCAGTACCATATACAAGGGAATTAAAAGGGTGTACCAGTGTGCCAATGAGAATTGGTAAATTTAGTCACTAGCCTGCAGTGACAAATTTAGAAAGCAGAGAGAGCATAAACACTGAGGTTCTGGTTAGCAGAGCCTCAGTGATACAGTTAGGCACCACACAGGGAACACATACAGGGCACATACTATGAGCACTGGGGTCCTGCCTGGCAGGATCCCAGTGACACAAAGGCTAATACAACATACATACAGTGAAATATGGGGGTAACATGCCAGACAAGATGGTACTTTAGTACACAACCAACCCCCCCCCCAAACGAAGGACAATAAGACTAGCCATGACCTGATGAGTCTTCATTGTCTAAGTGGAAATATCTGGAGAGTCCATCTGCATTGGAGTGGCTACTCCCAGGTCTATGTTCCACTGTATAGTCCATTCCCTGTAGGGATATGGACCACCTCAACAATTTAGGATTTTCACCTTTCATTTGTTTTAGCCAAAGTAGAGGTTTGTGGTCTGTCTGAACAATGAAGTGAGTGCCAAACAGGTATGGCCTCAACTTCTTCAGTGCCCAGACCACAGCAAAGGCCTCCCTCTCAATGGCACACCAACGCTTTTCTCTAGGGGTCAACCTCCTACTAATAAAAGCAACAGGTTGATCCTGGCCCTCAGAATTAAGTTGTGATAGGACTGCCCCTACTCCTAATTCAGATGCATCAGTCTGGACATAGAATTTTTTAGAGTAACAAGGGCTTTTCAGGACAGGTGCAGAGCACATGGCCTGCTTCAGCTCCTCAAAAGCTTTCTGACAGTTTGCTGTCCATAATACCTTTTTAGGCATCTTTTTGGAAGTGAGGTCATTAAGAGGGGCTGCAATGGAGCCATAGTTCTTAATGAACCTCCTGTAATACCCAGTGAGGCCTAGGAAGGCTCTCACCTGAGTCTGAGTGGTAGGGGGAACCCAATCAATAATTGTTTGGATTTTCCCCTGAAGTGGTGCAATCTGTTCCCCACCAACAAGATGTCCCAGATAAACCACCTTACCCTGCCCTATCTGGCACTTTGAAGCCTTGATAGTGAGGCCTGTCTTTTGCAGGGCCTCCAGAACTTTCCATAGGTGGACCAGGTGATCATCCCAGCTGGAGCTAAAGACAGCTATATCGTCCAAATATGCTGCACTGAAAGCTTCCAGCCCTTGCAGGACTGTGTTCACCAACCTCTGAAAAGTGGCAGGTGCATTTTTCAAACCAAAAGGCATTACAGTAAGCTGGTAATGTCCTCCAATGGTTGAAAATGCAGTCTTAGGTTTAGCATCTTCTGACAATTTGATCTGCCAATACCCTGCAGTCAAGTCAAAAGTGCTTAGATACTTGGCAGATGCCAGTGTATCTATGAGCTCATCTGCCCTGGGTATAGGGTGAGCATCAGTTTTGGTTACTAAGTTGAGACCTCTATAGTCTACACAAAACCGCATTTCCTTCTTTCCATCTTTGGAATGGGGTTTTGGTACCAGTACCACAGGAGAAGCCCATGGACTGTCAGAGTGCTCAACCACTCCTAGGTCTAACATTTTCTGGACCGCTTGCTTTATGCAGTCCCTGACATGGTCAGGCTGCCTATAGATCTTACTTTTGACAGGCAAGCTGTCTCCAGTATCTATAGTGTGCTCACACCAAGAAGTGGTACCTGGCACAGTAGAGAAGAGTTCAGAGAATTGATCTAGGAGGTTTATGCAATTGTCTTTCTGCACAGCAGTAAGACAATCAGCCAAAACTACACCTTCCACCAGAGCATCTTGTTCTGTGGAAGAGAAGAGATCAGGTAGAGGATCACTGTCTTCTTCCTGTCCCTCATCTGTTGCCATGAGCAGGGTGAGATCAGCCCTGTCATAGTAGGGTTTCAGGCGGTTGACATGGAGCACCCTAAGGGGACTCCTGGCAGTGCCTAAGTCAACTAAATAGGTGACTTCTCCCTTCTTTTCAACAATTGTGTGGGGTCCACTCCATTTATCTTGGAGTGCTCTTGGGGCCACAGGCTCCAAGACCCACACTTTCTGCCCTGGTTGGTACTGAACCAAAACAGCCTTCTGATCATGCCATTGCTTCTGGAGCTCTTGGCTGGCCTGAAGGTTTTTACTGGCCTTTTTCATGTACTCAGCCATCCTTGATCTGAGGCCAAGTACATAATCCATAATATCCTGCTTAGGAGCTTTTAAAGGTTGTTCCCAACCCTCCTTTACAAGTGTGAGTGGACCCCTAACAGGGTGTCCAAAAAGAAGTTCAAAGGGGCTGAAGCCCACTCCTTTCTGGGGTACCTCCCTGTAGGCAAAAAGGAGGCATGGTAGAAGGATATCCCATCTCCTGCTGAGTTTTTCAGGGAGACCCATAATCATGCCTTTGAGAGTTTTATTAAATCTCTCCACCAGTCCATTTGTTTGTGGATGATAGGGTGTTGTGAACTTGTACGTTACACCACACTCCTTCCACATGGCCTTTAAGTATGCAGACATGAAATTGCTTCCCCTGTCTGATACTACTTCCTTTGGGAAGCCCACCCTGGAAAATATTCCCAGGAGGGCCTTTGCCACTGCAGGTGCTGTAGTGGTCCTTAAAGGAATAGCTTCAGGATATCTTGTGGCATGGTCCACTACCACTAAGATGAATCTATTGCCTGAAGCAGTAGGAGGGTCAAGGGGGCCAACTATGTCAACCCCTACCTTTTCAAAGGGAACCCCAACCATAGGCAGTGGAATAAGGGGTGCCTTTGGGGTGCCACCTGTCTTGCCACTGGCTTGACAGGTTTCATAGGACTTACAAAATTCCTTTGTGTCCTCAGACATTCTAGGCCAATGAAACAGGGGAACAAGCCTGTCCCAAGTTTTCATTTGTCCTAGATGCCCAGCTAGGGGAATGTCATGTGCCAGGGTTAGGAGGAACTTTCTGTACTCCTGAGGAATCACTAATCTCCTGGCAGCTCCAGATTTAGGATCCCTATGCTCAGTGTACAAGAGGTTGTCCTCCCAGTAAACTCTGTGAGAGTCACTGACATCCCCATTAGCTTGTTTGACAGCTTGCTGTCTGAGACCCTGTAATGTGGGACAGGTTTGCTGTGCCACACTCAGCTCCTCTCTGGCAGGCCCCCCTTCACCCAAAAGCTCAGCAGTGTCTGCTTCCAGCTCCTCTGGTGTAGGTTCTGCACAGGGAGGGAATTCTTCTTCCTCAGAAGTTGAATCCACTGTAGAGGGAGGGATAGTAGGAAGTGGTTTGCTTCTACTAGCCCTAGCTTTAGGGAGCACTTGGTCCATTGTTCCAGGATCCAAGCTTCCCTGTCCTTTTTGCTTTTTGGCCTGAGCCCTTGTCAAAGCAAAAATATGCCCTGGGATGCCCAGCATTGCTGCATGGGCCTCCAACTCCACATCTGACCAAGCTGATGTCTCCAAATCATTTCCTAGTAGACAGTCTACAGGTAAATCTGTGGCTACCACAACTTTCTTTGGACCAGTAACTCCCCCCCAGTTGAGATTAACAACAGCCATGGGGTGGCTAAGTGTGTTGTTGTGAGCATCGGTTACTTGGTACTGGTGACCAAGTAGGTGTTGTTCAGGGTGGACCAGTTTCTCTATGACCATAGTCACACTGGCACCAGTGTCCCTGTAGGCCTGAACCTCAACACCATTTATTAGGGGTAGCTGCTTGTACTTATCCATATTAAGGGGACAAGCAACTAAGGTGGCTAAATCAATAGCCCCCTCAGAGACTAACACAGCCTCTGTGGCCTCCCTAACAAGGCCAACCCCAACTAAGTTACCAATAGTGAGCCCAGCTACTCCCTTGGATTGGCTATTAGTAGGTTTGCTCCCACCACCACTGCTATTAGTAGGGACACTAGGTGTAGCAGTAGGGGTTGTAGTGGTAGGAGGCTTGGTGCCTTTCTTTGGACAACTGGGATCTGTTGTCCAATGGCCTTTTATTTTACATAAATAGCACTATGGTTTCTTTTCCTTGTTTTGATTAGAAGAGGATTTGGGCCCACCACCCCACCAGAGTGTTTTTGTGGGCCTGATGAAGACTCATTTTTAGATTTTTCCCCACCCTTGTCAGAAGACTTACCATCCTTCTTCTTGTTGCCATCTTTGTCACCCCCTGTATGAACTTTTCTGTTCACCCTTGTTCTGACCCATTTGTCTGCCTTCTTTCCCAATTCTTGGGGAGAGGTCAGATCAGAGTCCACCAAGTACTGGTGCAACAAATCAGACACACAATTATTAAGAATATGCTCTCCCAGGATCAAGTTATACAGGCTGTCATAATCAGTAACTTTACTGCCATGTAACCACCCCTCCAAGGCCTTCACTGAATGGTCAATGAAATCAACCCAGTCTTGTGAAGACTCCTTTTTGGTCTCTCTGAACTTTATCCTGTATTGTTCAGTGGTTAAGCCATAACCATCCAGGAGTGCATTCTTAAGAACTTGGAAATTATTAGCATCATTTTCTTTCACAGTAAGGAGCCTATCCCTACCTTTTCCACTAAATGATAGCCATAGGATAGCAGCCCACTGCCTTTGAGGGACATCCTGTACAACACAGGCCCTCTCAAGTGCAGCAAACCACTTGTTAATGTCATCCCCCTCCTTGTAAGGGGGAACTATCTTGTGCAGATTCCTGGAATCATGCTCTTTTGCAGGATGACTATGGGGAATATTGCTGCTGCCACCATGGGTTTCTAAACCCAACTTCTGTCTTTCCTTCTCTAGTTCAAAAGACTGTCTATCCAAATCCAGCTGTTGCTTTTTAAGCTTCAGTCTGGTTCGTTCCACCCTCAACTTATTGAGTTCCCTCTCTAACATTCTGTCATCAGGGTTGGTGGGAGGGACATTCCTAGATACAGAGGTATGATGGGATTGAACAGAAGGAGACCTGTCCCTTACAGAAGTCACCCTAACAGCTTGGCTATCAGAAACATCACTACCAGTATGGTGAGAATAAATGCTTTTGCTATGATGTGAGACAACACTATTTGTATGGTGTGGCTCATCATCATTACCAACTATGCTAGACTGTCTAGTAATGGGCAGGCTAGGAAGTTTCTTTCCAGAATCTTTTCCTGGGGGAGTCCCTGGATCAGATTGAGAACCATTGGCTACTTTTTCAACAGATGGGGCACTTTTAGCCTTATCCTGTTCTCTAAGCATGTTAATTAACAGTTCTAAGGAAGGATTCTTCCCTACACTCAAACCTCTCTTTATGCAGAGACTCCTTGCTCCTTTCCAGCTAAGGTGATCATATGCAAGTTTGGACAGATCAACATTTTGGCCTGTGCCAGACATTTTTAGAGAGAGTTAAAAGTGATAGAAAAAGAGAAAAAAGTTTTCAGAACTTTTTAGAAAGACAGAAAAAAAACTTTTTAAACTTTTAAGAACTTTTTGAAAGTTTAGAAGTACTTTTCAGCACTTAGAAAAGAGTGAAAAGAGGAAATGCAAAACTTTTTGGCTATGTGTATATACACTGACCTTGTTTTGTATATTTTTCTCTTATGAAAAGTACAATGACAAGAGTGGTAAGTAGTCTCAAAGCACTTATCCCACCACTGCACAACCAATGTAGGAGGCTGGACTGGCTTGTAGTTAGTACCAAGGGGTACTTGCACCTTGCACCAGGCACAGTTATCCCTTATTAGTGTATAGGGTGTCTAGCAGCTTAGGCTGATAGATAATGGTAGCTTAGCAGAGCAGCTTAGGCTGAACTAGGAGACGTGTGAAGCTACTACAGTACCACCTAGTGTCATATGCACAATATCGTAAGAAAACACAATACACAGTTATACTAAAAATAAAGGTACTTTATTTTTATGACAATATGCCAAAGTATCTTAGAGTGTACCCTCAGTGAGAGGATAGGAAATATACACAAGATATATATACACAATAGCAAAAATATGCAGTATAGTCTTAGAAAACAGTGCTAACAATGTATAGTTACAATAGGATGCAATGGGGAAACATAGGGATAGGGGCAACACAAACCATATACTCCAAAAGTGGAATGCGAACCACGAATGGACCCCAAACCTATGTGACCTTGTAGAGGGTCGCTGGGACTATTAGAAAATAGTGAGAGTTAGAAAAATAACCCTCCCCAAGACCCTGAAAAGTGAGTGCAAAGTGAACTAAAGTTCCCCTAAGGACAAAGAAGTCGTGTTAGAGGAATAATGCAGGAAAGACACAAACCAACAATGCAACAACTGTGGATTTCCAATCTAGGGTACCTGTGGAACAAGGGGACCAAGTCCAAAAGTCACAAGCAAGTCGGAGATGGGCATATGCCCAGGAAATGCCAGCTGTGGATGCAAAGAAGCTTCTACTGGACAGAAGAAGCTGAGGTTTCTGCAGGAACGAAAAGGGCTAGAGACTTCCCCTTTGGTGGACGGATCCCTCTCGCCGTGGAGAGTCGTGCAGAAGTGTTTTCCCGCCAAAAGAACGCCAACAAGCCTTGCTAGCTGCAAATCGTGCGGTTAGCGTTTCTGGACGCTGCTGTGGCCCTGGAGGGACCAGGAGGTCGCAAATTGGACCAGGAGAGAGAGGGCACGTCGAGCAAGACAATGAGCCCTCTCAGCAGCAGGTAGCTCCCGGAGAAGTGCCAGAAACAGGCACTACGAGGATGCGTGAAACGGTGCTCAGCCGAAGTCGCACAAAGGAGTCCCACGTCGCCGGAGACCAACTTAGAAAGTCGTGCAATGCAGGTTAGAGTGCCGTGGACCCAGGCTTGGAGGTGCACAAAGGATTTCCGCCGGAAGTGCACAGGGGCCGGAGTAGCTGCAAAAGTCGCGGTTCCCAGCAATGCAACCCAGCGAGGTGAGGCAAGGACTTACCTCCACCAAACTTGGACTGAAGAGTCACTGGACTGTGGGGGTCACTTGGACAGAGTCGCTGGATTCGAGGGACCTCGCTCGTCGTGCTGAGAGGAGACCCAAGGGACCGGTAATGCAGCTTTTTGATGCCTGCGGTTGCAGGGGGAAGATTCCGTCGACCCACGGGAGATTTCTTCGGAGCTTCTGGTGCAGAGAGGAGGCAGACTACCCCCACAGCATGCACAAGCAGGAAAACAGTCGAGAAGGCGGCAGGATCAGCGTTACAGAGTTGCAGTAGTCGTCTTTGCTACTATGTTGCAGGTTTGCAGTCTTCCAGCGCGGTCAGCAGTCGATTCCTTGGCAGAAGGTGAAGAGAGAGATGCAGAGGAACTCGGATGAGCTCTTGCATTCGTTATCTAAAGTTTCCCCAGAGACAGAGACCCTAACTAGCCAGAAAAGAGGGTTTGGCTACCTAGGAGAGAGGATAGGCTACTAACACCTGAAGGAGCCTATCAGCAGGAGTCTCTGACGTCACCTGGTGGCACTGGCCACTCAGAGCAGTCCAGTGTGCCAGCAGCACCTCTGTTTCCAAGATGGCAGAGGTCTGGAGCACACTGGAGGAGCTCTGGACACCTCCCAGGGGAGGTGCAGGTCAGGGGAGTGGTCACTCCCCTTTCCTTTGTCCAGTTTCGCGCCAGAGCAGGGCTAAGGGGTCCCCTGAACCGGTGTAGACTGGCTTATGCAGAATTGGGCACATCTGTGCCCAAGAAAGCATTTCCAGAGGCTGGGGGAGGCTACTCCTCCCCTGCCTTCACACCATTTTCCAAAGGGAGAGGGTGTCACACCCTCTCTCAGAGGAAGTTCTTTGTTCTGCCATCCTGGGCCAGGCCTGGCTGGACCCCAGGAGGGCAGATGCCTGTCTGAGGGGTTGGCAGCAGCAGCAGCTGCAGTGAAACCCCAGGAAGGGTAGTTTGGCAGTACCAGGGTCTGTGCTACAGACCACTGGGATCATGGAATTGTGCCAACTATGCCAGGATGGTATAGAGGGGGCAATTCCATGATCATAGACATGTTACATGGCCATATTCGGAGTTACCATTGTGAAGCTACATATAGGTAGTGACCTATATGTAGTGCACGCGTGTAATGGTGTCCCCGCACTCACAAAGTCCGGGGAATTGGCCCTGAACAATGTGGGGGCACCTTGGCTAGTGCCAGGGTGCCCTCACACTAAGTAACTTTGCACCTAACCTTTACCAGGTAAAGGTTAGACATATAGGTGACTTATAAGTTACTTAAGTGCAGTGTAAAATGGCTGTGAAATAACGTGGACGTTATTTCACTCAGGCTGCAGTGGCAGGCCTGTGTAAGAATTGTCAGAGCTCCCTATGGGTGGCAAAAGAAATGCTGCAGCCCATAGGGATCTCCTGGAACCCCAATACCCTGGGTACCTCAGTACCATATACTAGGGAATTATAAGGGTGTTCCAGTAAGCCAATGTAAATTGGTAAAATTGGTCACTAGCCTGTTAGTGACAATTTGAAAGAAATGAGAGAGCATAACCACTGAGGTTCTGATTAGCAGAGCCTCAGTGAGACAGTTAGTCACTACACAGGTAACACATTCAGGCACACTTATGAGCACTGGGGCCCTGGGTTACCAGGGTCCCAGTGACACATACAACTAAAACAACATATATACAGTGAAAAATGGGGGTAACATGCCAGGCAAGATGGTACTTTCCTACAGTAACCAAAACTGATGCTCACCCTATACCCAGGGCAGATGAGCTCATAGATACACTGGCATCTGCCAAGTATCTAAGCACTTTTGATTTGACTGCAGGGTATTGGCAGATCA
This sequence comes from Pleurodeles waltl, assembly GCF_031143425.1. Lineage (NCBI taxonomy): Eukaryota > Metazoa > Chordata > Amphibia > Caudata > Salamandridae > Pleurodeles > Pleurodeles waltl. The sequence continues at coordinate 449,885 of NW_027149863.1, read as the reverse complement.
AATTGTCAGAAGATGCTAAACCTAAAAGTGCATTTTCAACCATTGAAGGACATTACTAGTTTACTGTAATGCCTTTTGGTTTGAAAAATGCACCTGCCACTTTTCAAAGGTTGGTGAACACAGTCCTGCAAGGGCTGGAAGCTTTCAGTGCAGCATATTTGGACGATATAGCTGTCTTTAGCTCCAGCTGGGATGATCACCTGGTCCACCTATGGAAAGTTTTGGAGGCCCTGCAAAAGGCAGGCCTCACTATCAAGGCTTCAAGAGAAACAGTGTTAATGGAAGTCCACTGGCGAGAACTCCTCTTGACCCTGCTTGAGTCTTTGCAGGTTTGCCTAGGCGCCTGCTGAGCTAAGGCCTAAAATCCACATCTACACAAATTGCAACAAAAAAAAAAGAGGAATTCTTATTAAGGACCATCTTTATATTTTGTCTGACAAAAGAGATTCTGTCACCCCGGCTGAGGACTTTACATCTGACATGCTGAGGTTACTCCACCCGCCAAATTTAGAAATGACTGACAAGCTGGTGGTCAGTTTAAAGACATTGACAGAAGCCGTCGTCACAGCGGTCTTGTCAATGCCTTTTTACATGTAATGTACTACTCCATCTACATGACGGAGCCGTCATCCTTTTTTTTCTAATTTTCAAAAAGAAGCCCTGACATCAGATTTAATTTTTGAAAAAGGAATTGCCCTCTCACCATGGGAGTTTTCTCCCATAGCAAGAGGTGCGTTAAACAGCTATCACCATGGCTTTCCAGGTGGTGAAATCAGTGAAAACTGACCTGCATACTTGCACATCTAAATTAAGTTTGCTGTCATAGAGGTCAGCCACATATGGCCCTTACTCAGTCAAGACATGGAAGGGCTGCAACCATGCCAGAAATTGTTTTTTGGCTCTAATCCTGCAATGCACATAGAGACCCACTAAAAACAATGTTGTGCCTCATTTTAATGCCTGCTCTGTACAGGCATTAAAAATGCACTAAAAAATGGCACAAAGAAATGTTCTGGATTTCATTGCACCATTATTATGCTCCCCCTAATGGGGGATTGCCCCCTTGTATACATTCAGCCTGGCACAGGCATAATGTGGTGCGTGGGGTTACAGAGTGGCGCAATGCATGCATTGTGCCACTTTGTTAATATGGCACAGCGATTTTGGCCTCGTTGGGCCACACTAGCGTAAAACACATGACACTAATGTGGCGCAAGGAGGTGCTAGGCCCTCTTAAATCTGGGTTTAGTCTCTCTTCCACAGAACACCCCACTGGCCACTCTACCAATGGACTTGGGTATTAGAGGGGTGGCACCTAAAGCTGGATTACATCCTTGTAGGAGGCTGGACTGGCTTGTAGTGAGTACCAAGGGGTACTTGCACCTTGCACCAGGCCCAGTTATCCCTTATTAGTGTATAGGGTGTCTAGCAGCTTAGGCTGATAGATAATGGTAGCTTAGCAGAGCAGCTTAGGCTGAACTAGGAGACGTGTGAAGCTACTACAGTACCACTTAGTGTCATATGCACAATATCATAAGAAAACACAATACACAGTTATACTAAAAATAAAGGTACTTTATTTTTATGACAATATGCCAAAGTATCTTAGAGTGTACCCTCAGTGAGAGGATAGGAAATATACACAAGATATATATACACAATAGCAAAAATATGCAGTATAGTCTTAGAAAACAGTGCAAACAATGTATAGTTACAATAGGATGCAATGGGGAAACATAGGGATAGGGGCAACACAAACCATATACTCCAAAAGTGGAATGCGAACCACGAATGGACCCCAAACCTATGTGACCTTGTAGAGGGTCGCTGGGACTATTAGAAAATAGTGAGAGTTAGAAAAATAACCCTCCCCAAGACCCTGAAAAGTGAGTGCAAAGTGCACTAAAGTTCCCCTAAGGATAAAGAAGTCGTGTTAGAGGAATAATGCAGGAAAGACACAAACCAACAATGCAACAACTGTGGATTTCCTATCTAGGGTACCTGTGGAACAAGGGGACCAAGTCCAAAAGTCACAAGCAAGTCGGAGATGGGCAGATGCCCAGGAAATGCCAGCTGCGGGTGCAAAGAAGCTTCTACTGGACAGAAGAAGCTGAGGTTTCTGCAGGAACGAAAAGGGCTAGAGACTTCCCCTTTGGTGGACGGATCCCTCTCGCCGTGAAGAGTCGTGCAGAAGTGTTTTCCCGCCGAAAGAACGCCAACAAGCCTTGCTAGCTGCAAATCGTGCGGTTAGCGTTTTTGGACGCTGCTGTGGCCCTGGAGGGACCAGGAGGTCGCAAATTGGACCAGGAGAGAGAGGGGACGTCGAGCAAGACAAGGAGCCCTCTCAGCAGCAGGTAGCACCCGGAGAAGTGCCAGAAACAGGCACTACGAGGATGCGTGAAACGGTGCTCACCCGAAGCCGCACAAAGAAGTCCCACGTCGCCGGAGAACAACTTAGGAGGTCGTGCAATGCAGGTTAGAGTGCCGTGGACCCAGGCTGGACTGTGCACAAAGGATTTCCGCCGGAAGTGCACGGAGGCCGGAGTAGCTGCAAAAGTCGCGGTTCCCAGCAATGCAGTCTAGCGAGGTGAGGCAAGGACTTACCTCCACCAAACTTGGACTGAAGAGTCACTGGACTGTAGGGGCCACTTGGACAGAGTTGCTGGATTCGAGGGACCTCGCTCGTCGTGCTGAGAGGAGACCCAAGGGACCGGTAATGCAGCTTTTTGGTGCCTGCGGTTGCAGGGGGAAGATTCCGTCGACCCACAGGAGATTTTTTCGGAGCTTCTGGTGCAGAGAGGAGGCAGACTACCCCCACAGCATGCACAAGCAGGAAAACAGTCGAGAAGGCGGCAGGATCAGCGTTACAGAGTTGCAGTAGTCGTCTTAGCTACTTTGTTGCAGTTTTGCAGGCTTCCAGCGCGGTCAGCAGTCGATTCCTTATCAGAAGGTGAAGAGAGAGATGCAGAGGAACTCGGCTGAGCTCTTGCATTCGTTATCTAAAGTTTCCCCAGAGACAGAGACCCTAAATAGCCAGAAAAGAGGGTTTGGCTAGTTAGGAGAGAGGATAGGCTAGCAACACCTAAAGGAGCCTATCACAAGGAGTCTCTGACGTCACCTGGTGGCACTGGCCACTCAGAGCAGTCCAGTGTGCCGGTAGCACCTCTGTTTCCAAGATGGCAGAGGTCTGGAGCACACTGGAGGAGCTCTGGACACCTCCCAGGGGAGGTGCAGGTCAGGGGAGTGGTCACTCCCCTTTCCTTTGTCCAGTTTCGCGCCAGAGCAGGGCTAAGGGGTCCCCTGAACCGGTGTAGACTGGCTTATGCAGAATTGGGCACATCTGTGCCCAAGAAAGCATTTCCAGAGGCTGGGGGAGGCTACTCCTCCCCTGCCTTCACACCATTTTCCAAAGGGAGAGGGTGTCACACCCTCTCTCAGAGGAAGTTCTTTGTTCTGCCATCCTGGGCCAGGCCTGGCTGGACCCCAGGAGGGCAGATGCCTGTCTGAGGGGTTGGCAGCAGCTGCAGTGAAACCCCAGGAAGGGCAGTTTGGCAGTACCAGGGTCTGTGCTACAGACCACTGGGATCATGGGATTGTGCCAACTATTCCAGGATGGCATAGAGGGGGCAATTCCATGATCATAGACATGTTACATGGCCATATTCGGAGTTACCATTGTGAAGCTACATATAGGTAGTGACCTATATGTAGTGCACGAGTGTAATGGTGTCCCCGCACTCACAAAGTTCAGGGAATTGGCTCTGAACAATGTGGGGGCACCTTGGCTAGTGCCAGGGTACCCTCACACTAAGTAACTTTGCACCTAACCTTTACCAGGTAAAGGTTAGACATACAGGGAGTGCAGAATTATTAGGCAAATGAGTATTTTGACCACATTATCCTCTTTATGCATGTTGTCTTACTCCAAGCTGTATAGGCTCGAAAGCCTACTACCAATTAAGCATATTAGGTGATGTGCATCTCTGTAATGAGAAGGGGTGTGGTCTAATGACATCAACACCCTATATCAGGTGTGCATAATTATTAGGCAACTTCCTTTCCTTTGGCAAAATGGGTCAAAAGAAGGACTTGACAGGCTCAGAAAAGTCAAAAATAGTGAGATATCTTGCAGAGGGATGCAGCACTCTTAAAATTGCAAAGCTTCTGAAGCGTGATCATCGAACAATCAAGCGTTTCATTCAAAATAGTCAACAGGGTCGCAAGAAGCGTGTGGAAAAACCAAGGCGCAAAATAACTGCCCATGAACTGAGAAAAGTCAAGCGTGCAGCTGCCACGATGCCACTTGCCACCAGTTTGGCCATATTTCAGAGCTGCAACATCACTGGAGTGCCCAAAAGCACAAGGTGTGCAATACTCAGAGACATGGCCAAGGTAAGAAAGGCTGAAAGACGACCACCACTGAACAAGACACACAAGCTGAAACGTCAAGACTGGGCCAAGAAATATCTCAAGACTGATTTTTCTAAGGTTTTATGGACTGATGAAATGAGAGTGAGTCTTGATGGGCCAGATGGATGGGCCCGTGGCTGGATTGGTAAAGGGCAGAGAGCTCCAGTCCGACTCAGACACCAGCAAGGTGGAGGTGGAGTACTGGTTTGGGCTGGTATCATCAAATTGTGGGGCCTTTTCGGGTTGAGGATGGAGTCAAGCTCAACTCCCAGTCCTACTGCCAGTTCCTGGAAGACACCTTCTTCAAGCAGTGGTACAGGAAGAAGTCTGCATCCTTCAAGAAAAACATGATTTTCATGCAGGACAATGCTCCATCACACGCGTCCAAGTACTCCACAGCGTGGCTGGCAAGAAAGGGTACAAAAGAAGGAAATCTAATGACATGGCCTCCTTGTTCACCTGATCTGAACCCCATTGAGAACCTGTGGTCCATCATCAAATGTGAGATTTACAAGGAGGGAAAACAGTACACCTCTCTGAACAGTGTCTGGGAGGCTGTGGTTGCTGCTGCACGCAATGTTGATGGTGAACAGATCAAAACACTGACAGAATCCATGGATGGCAGGCTTTTGAGTGTCCTTGCAAAGAAAGGTGGCTATATTGGTCACTGATTTGTTTTTGTTTTGTTTTTGAATGTCAGAAATGTATATTTGTGAATGTTGAGATGTTATATTGGTTTCACTGGTAATAATAAATAATTGAAATGGGTATATATTTTTTTTTTGTTAAGTTGCCTAATAATTATGCACAGTAATAGTCACCTGCACACACAGATATCCCCCTAACATAGCTAAAACTAAAAACAAACTAAAAACTACTTCCAAAAATATTCAGCTTTGATATTAATGAGTTTTTTGGGTTCATTGAGAACATGGTTGTTGTTCAATAATAAAATTAATCCTCAAAAATACAACTTGCCTAATAATTCTGCACTCCCTGTATAGGTGACTTATAAGTTACTTAAGTGCAGTGTAAAATGGCTGTGAAATAACGTGGACGTTATTTCACTCAGGCTGCAGTGGCAGGCCTGTGTAAGAATTGTCAGAGCTCCCTATGTGTGGCAAAAGAAATGCTGCAGCCCATAGGGATCTCCTGGAACCCCAATACCCTGTGTATCTCAGTACCATATACTAGGGAATTATAAGGGTGTTCCAGTAAGCCAATGTAAATTGGTAAAATTGGTCACTAGCCTGTTAGTGACAATTTGGAAAGAAATGAGATAGCATAACCACTGAGGTTCTGGTTAGCAGAGCCTCAGTGAGACAGTTAGGCACCACACAGGGAACACATACATATAGGCCACAAACTTATGAGCACTGGGGTCCTGACTAGCAGGGTCCCAGTGACACATAACAAACATACTGAAAACATAGGGTTTTCACTATGAGCACTGGGCCCTGGCTAGCAGGATCCCAGGGAGGCAGTGAAAACACCCTGACATACACTCACAAACAGGCCAAAAGTGGGGGTATCAAGGCTAGAAAGAGGCTACTTTCTCACAATCCTCTCCTGTACTGGAGGCATCTTTGGTCCACTCCAGAGTTAGTTCACCACCTGAGAGCTCCCAAGGCTGTGGTAAAAGTTGACAGTTTCACTAGAGTAACCTAGTTCAGGTCTGTAAAAAATGCAGGGCCTGATTTAAGATGCCCTAGCGCCACCTTAGCGCCTCCATGGCACAATTTTTTTTATGCTAAGGCGGCGCTAAAGTGGATTTTTATGCACACCATATTTACAGAGATGCATAATGCATGTATTGCACCACTTTGCAAACCCTTACGCCACTTTATGCCTGTGCCAGTCATAATGTATGCAAGGAGGGGAATCCCCTGTTAGGGGGGGAAACAATGGCACAAAGAAATCTAAGAGATGGGCCTCAATGGGCTTTGCAGGATTAGCATCAAGATTTTGTATGCTAATCCTGCAAAACTCCGAATTAGCATCAAAAAGGGTTAAAGCTAGTTTCCCTAAGTACAGCCATGGTGCACTGTATCTTAAATACGGCGCACACATAGTGGTGTTAGGGGGTGTCGTAATGAATACTGGTACACCATGAGAAGAATGTTGCTTCTTCATTTAACCCTGGTACATACACCAAGTCTACAACGGAAGAATGGTCTGTTTGTGCTCCTCCTCTCCTTCATATGAACACCTTCCTCCCACTCATTCCATTCCCCCATTCCATGATGGAACATGAAACAAACCTTCCATATTCCATCATCACACACCTTTGCCTTTTATAGAAAAACAAAACATAAAGTATCCAAATACCAACATATTTTGAAATACATTAAATACACTTGTTGCATGTTATTCTATAATAGAATACAATTAAAATCTAAACATCAAATCTATTGTGAAATTAATGAAATAAATAAATTAAATAAATGAAGTATAACTTCTTTGCATATTTGCCTATTTACATCAAGAACAAATGTAATTGTTATAATTTTTAGGTTTGCAAATTTTTGGGGGAGTTTTTCTGTATGATTTCTTAAATCCAACCTTCTTTGTGACAAACTGTCATTAGTGATGCCTGTTTCACTTTCCACATTCTCATTAACAGCATTTCCCTGCACAATATCCTTTTCCACTACTTCCTCCATCCAGTCATACCTTTGCCGAGTTCTCTGATTTTCTGAATTTAGGTTATAAATACATTCTTGAGCAGCATATAAACATTTCGTCAATCTGCTTAAATGCCAGACCTTTCCATCACTAAGTAAAGATGAATTGTGAAATACTTTACTCACTTTGAGAGGTGTAGAATATTTACTGATCCCTTTTTGAACTTTTTTTTTATCCCTTTTCACTTTCACCCAATCTCCCACTACAATTGTTACAAGTTTGAAATTTTTCTTTTTATAATGGTAATCTTTAATATTTGTTTTAGACTCATACATTTTTTTAACAATACTCTCAGGAGACCAAAGTGCCAATTTGGTTGTTTGCATCCATGCAACTTCTTTACTTAATGGCTCACGTCCCCTCATAAGGACAAAAGGACTTTTCCCTGGACTTGAACAAGGAGTAATACGATATGCCCATAACATTTTAAACACTTCAGATTCCCATTTCAAAGTGTTACTCATCGCAATCTGTAAAGACCTCTTAATCACTCTATTGAAGCGTTCAACCAGGTCATTTCCTGGAGGAAATCCCATTACTTTAAAAAAATTCACTAAATAACTCAGAAGTAAATTGTGGACCATTATAGGAAATTATTTGTTTGGGCAAACCTTCTTTCAAAAATATCTTAGTCAAAAAATTTACCACATGTTCAGTATCCGCTCTTTTGACTATATCAATGTCTGGCCATTTTGAAAAATGATCCACCACTACAATAATAAATTTATTTTGTGCTTCACCACTTTCTATTGGACCCCTTACATTAATCCCTATCTTTTCCCAGGGCATGCTGGGACACGATACTGGAATCAATGGTGGACAAAATGTTTTCAAAGCTTTATCAGAACAATTACATTTCACACATTCTCTGACTATTCTCTCAATGTCACTATCAGAGCTGGGCCACCAATAATTCAGTTTGACTCTTTGTTTTGTTTTAGAAATACCTAAATGTCCCTTGTGATGTACATCTAAAATTCTTGCACGTATTCCAAATGGTGGTATAAACCTTCTGCACCAAAGTAGTATTCCATCCTCCACGCTAAGTTCATTTCAGACTTCCCGAAATGCTTTTCAATCAATTTTAATGCTTTTCTTTTCTGGCCAGCCTTCATTAATGAATATTATAATTTGTTTGCATCGTACCATCCTTTAGCATGTGACTTTTCCACTCATCCTAATTAATTCCTGTAGGAGGCTGGACTGGCTTGTAGTGAGTACCAAGGGGTACTTGCACCTTGCACCAGGCCCAGTTATCCCTTATTAGTGTATAGGGTGTCTAGCAGCATAGGCTGATAGATAATGGTAGCTTAGCAGAGCAGCTTAGGCTGAACTAGGAGACGAGTGAAGCTCCTACAGTAACACTTAGTGTCATATGCACAATATCATAAGAAAACACAATACACAGTTATACTAAAAATAAAGGTACTTTATTTTTATAACAATATGCCAAAGTATCTCAGAGTGTACCCTCAGTGAGAGGATAGGAAATATACACAAGATATATATACACAATACCAACAATATGCAGTATAGTCTTAGAAAACAGTGCAAACAATGTATAGTTACAATAGGATGCAATGGGGACACATAGGCATAGGGGCAACACAAACCATATACTCCAAAAGTGGAATGCGAACCACGAATGGACCCCAAACCTATGTGACCTTGTAGAGGGTTGCTGGGACTATTAGAAAATAGTAAGGGTTAAAAAAATAGCCCACCCCAAGACCCTGAAAAGTGAGTGCAAAGTGCACTAAAGTTCCCCAAAGGACATAGAAGTCGTGATAGGGGAATTCTGCAGGAAAGACACAAACCAGCAATGCAACAACAATGGATTTCCAGTCGAGGGTACCTGTGGAACAAGGGGACCAAGTCCAAAAGTCACAAGCAAGTCGGAGATGGGCAGATGCCCAGGAAATGCCAGCTGTGGGTGCAAAGAAGCTGCTACTGGACTGTAGAAGCTTAGGTTTCTGCAGGAACGACAAGGGCTAGAGACTTCCCCTTTGGAGGACGGATCCCTCACGCCGTGGAGAGTCGTGAAGAAGTGTTTTCCCGCCGAAAGACCGCCAACAAGCCTTGCTAGCTGCAAATCGTGCGGTAAGGGTTTTTGGACCTGCTGTGGCCCAGGAGGGACCAGGATGTCGCAAATTGCATCAGGAGACAGAGGGGACGTCGAGCAAGACAAGGAGCCCTCTCAGCAGCAGGTAGCACCCGGAGAAGTGCCAGAAACAGGCACTACGAGGATGCGTGAAACGGTGCTCACCCGAAGTCGCACAAAGGAGTCCCACGTCGCCGGAAAACAACTTAGGAGGTCGTGCAATGCAGGTTAGAGTGCCGTGGACCCAGGCTGGACTGTGCACAAAGGATTTCCGCCGGAAGTGCACGGAGGCCGGAGTAGCTGCAAAAGTCGCGGTTCCCAGCAATGCAGTCTGGCGTGGGGAGGCAAGGACTTACCTCCACCAAACTTGGACTGAAGAGTCACTGGACTGTGGGAGTCACTTGGACAGAGTTGCTGGATTCAAGGGACCTCGCTCGTCGTGCTGAGAGGAGACCCAGGGTACCGGTGATGCAGTTCTTTGGTGCCTGCGGTTGCAGGGGGACGATTCCGTCGACCCACAGGAGATTTCTTCGGAGCTTCTAGGGCAGAGAGGAGGCAGACTACCCCCACAGCATGCACCACCAGGAAAACAGTCGAGAAGGCGGCAGGATCAGCGTTACAGAGTTGCAGTAGTCGTCTTTGCTACTATGTTGCAGTTTTGCAGGCTTCCAGCGCGGTCAGCAGTCGATTCCTTGGCAGAAGGTGAAGAGAGAGATGTAGAGGAACTCGGATGAGCTCTTGCATTCGTTATCTAAAGTTTCCCCAGAGACAGAGACCCTAAATAGCCAGAAAAGAGGGTTTGGCTACCTAGGAGAGAGGATAGGCTAGCAACACCTGAAGGAGCCTATCAGAAGGAGTCTCTGACGTCACCTGGTGGCACTGGCCACTCAGAGCAGTCCAGTGTGCCAGCAGCACCTCTGTTTCCAAGATGGCAGAGGTCTGGAGCACACTGGAGGAGCTCTGGGCACCTCCCAGGGGAGGTACAGGTCAGGGGAGTGGTCACTCCCCTTTCCTTTGTCCAGTTTCGCGCCAGAGCAGGGCTAAGGGGTCCCTGAACCGGTGTAGACTGGCTTATGCAGAAATGGGCACCAAATGTGCCCATGAAAGCATTTCCAGAGGCTGGGGGAGGCTACTCCTCCCCTGCCTTCACACCATTTTCCAAAGGGAGAGGGTGTAACACCCTCTCTCAGAGGAAGTCCTTTGTTCTGCCATCCTGGGCCAGGCCTGGCTGGACCCCAGGAGGGCAGAAGCCTGTCTAAGGGGTTGGCAGCAGCAGCAGCTGCAGTGAAACCCCAGGAAAGGCAGTTTGGCAGTACCAGGGTCTGTGCTACAGACCACTGGGATCATGGGATTGTGCCAACTATGCCAGGATGGTATAGAGGGGGCAATTCCGTGATCATAGACATGTTACATGGCCATATTCGGAGTTACCATTGTGAAGCTACATATAGGTAGTGACCTATATGTAGTGCACGCGTGTAATGGTGTCCCCGCACTCACAAAGTCCGGGGAATTGGCCCTGAACAATGTGGGGGCACCTTGGCTAGTGCCAGGGTGCCCTCACACTAAGTAACTTTGCACCTAACCTTTACCAGGTAAAGGTTAGACATATAGGTGACATATAAGTTACTTAAGTGCAGTGTAAAATGGCTGTAAAATAACGTGTGCGTTATTTCACTCAGGCTGCAGTAGCAGGCCTGTGTCAGAATTGTCAGAGCTCCCTATGGGTGGCAAAAGAAATGCTGCAGCCCATAGGGATCTCCTGGAACCCCAATACCCTGGGTACCTCAGTACCATATACTAGGGAATTATAAGGGTGTTCCAGTAAGCCAATGTAAATTGGTAAAATTGGTCACTAGCCTGTTAGTGACAATTTGGAAAGAAATGAGAGAGCATAACCACTGAGGTTCTGATTAGCAGAGCCTCAGTGAGACAGTTAGTCACTACACAGGTAACACATTCAGGCACACTTATGAGCACTTGGGCCCTGGATGACAGGGTCCCAGTGACACATACAACTAAAACAACATATATACAGTGAAAAATGGGGGTAACATGCCAGGCAAGATGGTACTTTCCTACAATTCCTTCAATGCCTTCATCAAAAATTCCAGCAACACACCCTTCAATAAGATGGTCATTATTACCATCAACTGGTAAAAGCATACGACCAACTTAAAAAAATCTGCTATCCTATTGTTCACACCAGGAATATATTGGATCTCATAACTGAAGTCTAATAACTTAACAGACATGCGTGCTAAAGGTGGAGAAGCTCTGTAAATCTGTTGTGGTTAACACATTCGTTAATGGTTTGTGATCTGTTTTCACCAACACCTTAAACCCCCATATATAATGCCTAAAATGACAAAGTCCCCAAACACATGCCAAAGTCTCTCTTTTGATGACAGAATACCTCTCTTCCACCAAGGAAAGAGCGCGAGGCGCAAAAGCCTCAAACCATTTTTTACCCTTTTCATCAAATTGCGAAAGTACAGCTCCCAACCCTTTTTTGCTGGCATCTGTGGTTATACAAATGCGATCTTTGGGATCAAAGTTCTTCAATTATGGTGCATTACACATAACCTTCAAGTTAGTGAATTCTCTTTGGCACTCTTCCGACCACACAAATGTAACCCTATCCTCAAGTACATTTCTTATTGCGTGTGTTTTTCTCTCAAAATTACACCAGAACTTTGAGTAAAATTCCACTAGACTGAGGAATGCTCTAACCTCATCTTTATTGGAAGGAGCTGGTGATTTACAAATGACATCCATTAATTTCTGCTCAGGTTTAATGCCTTTATTACTAATACTGTGACCTAAATAAATCACCTCTTGCTCAGCAAAATTGCATTTATTAAATTCCACCATTAAGCAATTCTGGTCTAAAATTTTCAACACTTGCCTGCATTTTAAATCATGTTCTAACTTGGACTCACCCATGATTAAATTGTCACCCTGAAAAAACATTACTTTATCTATATTCTTAAGCAATTCACTCATCAAGCGTTTGAACATTGCAGCGACCAACGCCAAACCAAAATCTCCTTAAAAATAGGAAACAACCTACAGGTGTAATTAAAGTTGTATACTTTCAACATTCAGGGTGTAACTGCAACTGGTGATAAGCTGATTTTAAGTCTAGTGTGGAAACCCAATTGGCCCCCTTTGTGTTTTCTAAAATTTCATTAATTCTAGGTAACAGGAATTGATCAATCAATATGTTTTTGTTAACCTCTCTGAGATCAAAAGACAACCTCACTTTGCCATTGGACCTCCTCACCACAACCAAAGGTGAAAACAACTCAGAAGATTCAACCTGTTCAATAATGCCCTCCGTCTTCAACCTTTCTAATTCTGCTACAACTTCATCTTTAATGGACAACGGTATGTGATTTGCTTTGTGTATGCATGGAGTCGCAGAATCTTTCAATTCTATTTTGTGATTGAATCCTCTCAACAGTCCAACATTTTCTGAAAACACCTTCAAAAATTCATCACGCATTGTTTCTCCAGTATCTTCCTCCATAAACAACACTGGCTCAGCACTATTTGGGTTCAATATAATTCCTAATTGTCCCTGTTCATGCCTAACTTGGAACTGATTAACCTTTTCCCGAGAAATAAAATGTAGACATTGCTTTTCTTCCCTTAAATGTAAATTCTGTCGTTCGGGCACCAATTAGGTTGATGCTCTCGCCCGTATATGTTCTTGCTTTCACATTTCTGTTTTTTCCAAAACACATTTGTCGTCAAATAATCCCATAAAAATTACTTTATTAATGATGGTAAACAGTGAACCAGAATCTGCCATTAAAATAACCGGTACACTGTCTACTAATATTTCACACATAGGATTTTTCCTAACACAACGGTCAACACTTCATACATCATACTCAAGGCAAAACACACCACTGGAGTCAGACTAATTCTCATGATGGTCTGAATCTGTATAACTCTCCTATTGAATGTACTTCACATTTTCTTTGTTTTTCTTTTTACAGACCCTAGAAAAATGACCCATTATTCCACAAATGGAACATTTCTGGTTTTCGGTCGGGCATTTTTTTATAGTAAGCTAAATTTTCAGTGCTGCTGCATCTAAAACATTTCTTGCTGCTGATGTCCTCTTTCCTTTTAAAGCCAATCTTACTGTTCATAGGTGTAGCATCCTGACGATTACCCTTACTGATCCTGGTGGTCTTAACTATACTGACATATTTGTTTTCATTTTGAGATTCCTCTATAACAGCTTTTGCACATCTGCATGTTAATTCTACTTTCTTTACTAAAGACATGACTTCCTTCAGAGGAGCTTCACCATTAACCCATAGTTTATCCCGTACATTTGGATTGCTGGTGTGCATTATAATTTGGTCACAAATGAGTTCCTCTTGTAGGTTTCCAAATCTTCAACTTAAGACTAATTGTTTCAGTGTAAAGACATAATCATCTATACTTTCCATTTTTCCCTGTTTACGTTAGAATTTTTTTTATCTATCAACTGCAACACAAACTACAGGGGAAAAATGAGCATCAAGATCTTCTAAAGCATGTGTAAACACATCACCTACTTCATCTTGTCTTACTTTTTTTTTAAATTTGGTTATAGGTTTTTACACCTCCAAGACTCAAAGAATGTAAAAGCACTTTTTTTTCTGGTGAAAAATCCTCATCTTCGAATGTGTCTGCTAACGCGTCCGTCTATGTCAATTTATACACATCAGGACTCGTTTAGGTCGATGAATCTTTGGACCCAGTGGTGAGTCTCCGTAAGACGAGATTACCAATTATTAAATCAATAACATTATTAAAGTTAGCATCAAAATATATTTCACAATAACCATTAATGAACCTTCGGCGCATTCATTAGTTCTCAGACTCAAATAACCACACCTTGAAGGAGGATTTTGTGAATTTATTCCCTATTGAATACAATCTAATGGTAAACGTATTAGTCTCAAAACCAAGAAGCATAAGAACATAATCACAAGGTAGCAACTACGATAAGCTTTCAATAATGCGATGATCAGAAACATAAGATAGATGCGTCAGCGTGAATAGAACATAGTGCATAATAAACCATAGAATATCAGTTTAGCATAGCTACATGTCAGTCACGTCAGTTCCGTCAGTCAAATGAGCACCTTATCTAACCTCAAATTAGCATTAGCATGTTGGGCTTCATGCAAAACAATTTAGAATATCAATTTTGAAAACATCTAACTAAGATACCTAATTAAACATACAGCAGTTGGTACCTAGAAAGAAAGGCAAATAGATTCCGTTAGCAATATAATTACCCTCCTCGAGATAGGTCAGCATACAGGATCAGTCTTCGTCTTCAGGACATCAGTTAGTTCACCGTCAATCTATCTAAATTAGAGGCAAGGGACACTCTCCTCATAAGGAGGAAAGTGTAATAGGGCAGTCTATGGGCTAGGATGATTTTGTCTACGTCTCAAATCACCAAATAGAGTGACAGAGTTTCTGGATGCAATCGATATTATTCCCTACCTAATGTGTCTCGTCTCTCGTGTCATGAGTTTTTATCCCCTTTTCGTAATACATTCCCCCAAAATTCTATTGGTTAATAACTACACCCCACTATTGGTAACCAATCAAATTATACATTAAGTAATGCATTTGTCATTTCTTGATATTAGCTCGTCTTCTAATTGGTCTTCATAATCGACATTTCGTAGGTGGCATGTCCGGGGTTACTTCACCATCTTGGCACACGTCTCAGGTCAAAAGTTCTCTTCCCCTCGTCTCATTGTCCTTGGAAGTGTCCATGTTTGTTTCAAATCACATAATTTTGAGCTAGAAGCTACTAGCATACGAATGTGAACATTCCTTTATGTTACTAACAAGTACAGAAAGAACAATAGCTGGGTCATGGTCGTTTGCAAGTCTGCATACTGGAGAAGCAGAAAAATACGCTTTAAAATGAGAGTTACACAGCTAGTTCGCGACTCATGCTAACTTAAGACATACGAGTTCTAATGAATACAGTTTTGATCGTAATAATACATGTAATTGAAAGATTATTATTAATTCAGCATTAGTGTTCATAAATGAGTAAATCTTCACGTTTATTAATATATTTCAATTATTAATTATTAATATTGCACTGTCAAATGTAAGCATTTCACGTCTATAATATATGATAACCCTACTATGACAGGGCTGATCTCACCCTGCTCATGGCAACTGATGAGGGACAGGAAGAAGACAGTGATCCTCTACCTGATCTCTTCTCTTCCACAGAACAAGATGCTCTTGTGGAAGGTGTAGTTTTGGCTGATTGTCTTACTGCTGAGCAGAAAGACCATTGCATAAATCTCCTAGATCAATTCTCTGAACTCTTCTCTACTGTGCCAGGTACCACTTCTTGGTGTGAGCACACTATAGATACTGGAGACAGTTTACCTGTCAAAAGTAAGATCTATAGGTAGCCTGACCATGTCAGGGACTGCATAAAGCAAGAGGTCCAGAAAATGTTAGAACTAGGAGTAGTTGAGCACTCTGAAAGTCCATGGGCTTCTCCTGTGGTACTTGTACCAAAACCCCATTCCAAAGATGGAAAGAAGGAAATGCGGTTTTGTGTAGACTATAGAGGTCTCAACTTGGTAACTGTAGGAGGCTGGACTGGCTTGTAGTGAGTACCAAGGGGTACTTGCACCTTGCACCAGGCCCAGTTATCCCTTATTAGTGTATAGGGTGTCTAGCAGCTTAGGCTGATAGATAATGGTAGCTTAGCAGAGCAGCTTAGGCTGAACTAGGAGACGGGTGAAGCTACTACAGAACCACTTAGTGTCATATGCACAATATCATAAGAAAACACAATACACAGTTATACTAAAAATAAAGGTACTTTATTTTTATGACAATATGCCAAAGTATCTTAGAGTGTACCCTCAGTGAGAGGATAGCAAATATACACAAGATATATATACACAATAGCAAAAATATGCAGTATAGTCTTAGAAAACAGTGCAAACAATGTATAGTTACAATAGGATGCAATGGGGAAACATAGGGATAGGGGCAACACAAACCATATACTCCAAAAGTGGAATGCGAACCACGAATGGACCCCAAACCTATGTGACCTTGTAGAGGGTCGCTGGGACTATTAGAAAATAGTGAGAGTTAGAAAAATAACCCTCCCCAAGACCCTGAAAAGTGAGTGCAAAGTGCACTAAAGTTCCCCTGAGGACAAAGAAGTCGTGTTAGAGGAATAATGCAGGAAAGACACAAACCAACAATGCAACAACTGTTGATTTCCAATCTAGGGTACCTGTGGAACAAGGGGACCAAGTCCAAAAGTCACAAGCAAGTCGGAGATGGGCATATGCCCAGGAAATGTCAGCTGCGGGTGCAAAGAAGCTTCTACTGGACAGAAGAAGCTGCGGTTTCTGCAGGAACGAAAAGGGCTAGAGACTTCCCCTTTGGTGGACGGATCCCTATCGCCGTGGAGAGTCGTGCAGAAGTGTTTTCCCGCCGAAAGAACGTCAACAAGCCTTGCTAGCTGCAAATCGTGCGGTTAGCGATTTTGGACGCTGCTGTGGCCCAGGAGGGACCAGGAGGTCGCAAATTGGACCAGGAGAGAGAGGGGACGTCGAGCAAGACAAGGAGCCCTCTCAGCAGCAGGTAGCACCCGGAGAAGTGCCAGAAACAGGCACTACGAGGATGCATGAAATGGTGCTCACCCGAAGTCGCACAAAGGAGTCCCACGTCGCCGGAGACCAACTTAGAAAGTCGTGCAATGCAGGTTAGAGTGCCATGGACCCAGGCTTGGCTGTGCACAAAGGATTTCCCCCGGAAGTGCACAGGGGCCGGAGTAGCTGCAAAAGTCGCGGTTCCCAGCAATGCAGCCCAGCGAGGTGAGACAAGGACTTACCTCCACCAAACCTGGACTGAAGAGTCACTGGACTGTGGGGGTCACTTGGACAGAGTCGCTGGATTCGAGGAACCTCGCTCGTCGTGCTGAGAGGAGACCCAAGGGACCGGTAATGCAGCTTTTTGGTGCCTGCGGAAGGAGGGGGAAGATTCCGTCGACCTACGGGAGATTTCTTCAGAGCTTCTGGTGCAGAGAGGAGGCAGACTACCCCCACAGCATGCACCACCAGGAAAACAGTCGAGAAGGCGGCAGGATCAGCGTTGGAGTTGCAGTAGTCGTCTTTGCTACTTTGTTGCAGTTTTGCAGGCTTCCAGCGCTGTCAGCAGTCGATTCCTTGGCAGAAGGTGAAGAGAGAGATGCAGAGGAACTCGGATGAGCTCTTGCATTCGTTATCTAAAGTTTCCCCAGAGACAGAGACCCTAAATAGCCAGAAAAGAGGGTTTGGCTACCTAGGAGAGAGGATAGGCTAGCAACACCTGAAGGAGCCTATCACAAGGAGTCTCTGACGTCACCTGGTGGCACTGGCCACTCAGAGCAGTCCAGTGTGCCAGCAGCACCTCTGTTTCCAAGATGGCAGAGGTCTGGAGCACACTGGAGGAGCTCTGGACACCTCCCAGGGGAGGTGCAGGTCAGGGGAGTGGTCACTCCCCTTTCCTTTGTCCAGTTTCGCGCCAGAGCAGGGCTAAGGGGTCCCCTGAACCGGTGTAGACTGGCTTATGCAGAATTGGGCACATCTGTGCCCAAGAAAGCATTTCCAGAGGCTGGGGGAGGCTACTCCTCCCCTGTCTTCACACCATTTTCCAAAGGGAGAGGGTGTCACACCCTCTCTCAGAGGAAGTTCTTTGTTCTGCCATCCTGGGCCAGGCCTGGCTGGACCCCAGGAGGGCAGATGCCTGTCTGAGGGGTTGGCAGCAGCTGCAGTGAAACCCCAGGAAGGGTAGTTTGGCAGTACCAGGGTCTGTGCTACAGACCACTGGGATCATGGAATTGTGCCAACTATGCCAGGATGGTATAGAGGGGGCAATTCCATGATCATAGACATGTTACATGGCCATATTCGGAGTTACCATTGTGAAGCTACATATAGGTAGTGACCTATATGTAGTGCACGCGTGTAATGGTGTCCCCGCACTCTCAAAGTCCGGGGAATTGGCCCTGAACAATGTGGGGGCACCTTGGCTAGTGCCAGGGTGCCCTCACACTAAGTAACTTTGCACCTAACCTTTACCAGGTAAAGGTTAGACATATAGGTGACTTATAAGTTACTTAAGTGCAGTGTAAAATGGCTGTGAAATAACGTGGACGTTATTTCACTCAGGCTGCAGTGGCAGGCCTGTGTAAGAATTGTCAGAGCTCCCTATGGGTGGCAAAAGAAATGCTGCAGCCCATAGGGATCTCCTGGAACCCCAATACCCTGGGTACCTCAGTACCATATACTAGGGAATTATAAGGGTGTTCCAGTAAGCCAATGTAAATTGGTAAAATTGGTCACTAGCCTGTTAGTGACAATTTGAAAGAAATGAGAGAGCATAACCACTGAGGTTCTGATTAGCAGAGCCTCAGTGAGACAGTTAGTCACTACACAGGTAACACATTCAGGCACACTTATGAGCACTGGGGCCCTGGGTTACCAGGGTCCCAGTGACACATACAACTAAAACAACATATATACAGTGAAAAATGGGGGTAACATGCCAGGCAAGATGGTACTTTCCTACAGTAACCAAAACTGATGCTCACCCTATACCCAGGGCAGATGAGCTCATAGATACACTGGCATCTGCCAAGTATCTAAGCACTTTTGATTTGACTGCAGGGTATTGGCAGATCAAATTGTCAGAAGATGCTAAACCTAAAAGTGCATTTTCAACCATTGAAGGACATTACTAGTTTACTGCAATGCCTTTTGGTTTGAAAAATGCACCTGCTACTTTTCAAAGGTTGGTGAACACAGTCCTGCAAGGGCTGGAAGCTTTCAGTGCAGCATATTTGGACGATATAGCTGTCTTTAGCTCCAGCTGGGATGATCACCTGGTCCACCTATGGAAAGTTTTGGAGGCCCTGCAAAAGGCAGGCCTCACTATCAAGGCTTCAAAGTGCCAGATAGGGCAGGGGAAGGTGGTTTATCTGGGACACCTTGTTGGTGGGGAACAGATTGCACCACTTCAGGGGAAAATCCAAACAATTATTGATTGGGTTCCCCCTACCACTCAGACTCAGGTGAGAGCCTTCCTAGGCCTCACTGGGTATTACAGGAGGTTCATTAAGAACTATGGCTCCATTGCAGCCCCTCTTAATGACCTCACATCCAAGAAAATGCCTAAAAAGGTATTATGGACAGCAAACTGTCAGAAAGCTTTTGAGGAGCTGAAGCAGGCCATGTGCTCTGCACCTGTCCTGAAAAGCCCTTGTTACTCTAAAAAATTCTATGTCCAAACTGATGCATCTGAATTAGGAGTAGGGGCAGTCCTATCACAACTTAATTCTGAGGGCCAGGATCAACCTGTTGCTTTTATTAGTAGGAGGTTGACCCCTAGAGAAAAGCGTTGGTCTGCCATAGAGAGGGAGGCCTTTGCTGTGGTCTGGGCTCTGAAGAAGTTGAGGCCATACCTGTTTGGCACTCACTTCATTGTTCAGACAGACCACAAACCTCTACTTTGGCTAAAACAAATGAAAGGTGAAAATCCTAAATTGTTGGGGTGGTCCATATCCCTACAGGGAATGGACTATACAGTGGAACATAGACCTGGGAGTAGCCACTCCAATGCAGATGGACTCTCCAGATATTTCCGCTTAGACAATGAAGACTCATCAGGTCATGGCTAGTCTTATTGTCCTTCGTTTGGGGGGGGGGGGGGGGGGGTGTAGGAAAGTACCATCTTGCCTGGCATGTTACCCCCATTTTTCACTGTATATATGTTGTTTTAGTTGTATGTGTCACTGGGACCCTGGTAACCCAGGGCCCCAGTGCTCATAAGTGTGCCTGAATGTGTTACCTGTGTAGTGACTAACTGTCTCACTGAGGCTCTGCTAATCAGAACCTCAGTGGTTATGCTCTCTCATTTCTTTCCAAATTGTCACTAACAGGCTAGTGACCAATTTTACCAATTTACATTGGCTTACTGGAACACCCTTATAATTCCCTAGTATATGTTACTGAGGTACCCAGGGTATTGGGGTTCCAGGAGATCCCTATGGGCTGCAGCATTTCTTTTGCCACCCATAGGGAGCTCTGACAATTCTTACACAGGCCTGCCACTGCAGCCTGAGTGAAATAACGTCCACGTTATTTCACAGCCATTTTACACTGCACTTAAGTAACTTATAAGTCACCTATATGTCTAACCTTTACCTGGTAAAGGTTAGGTGCAAAGTTACTTAGTGTGAGGGCACCCTGGCACTAGCCAAGGTGCCCCCACATTGTTCAGGGCCAATTTCCCTGACTTTGTGAGTGCGGGGACACCATTACACGCGTGCACTACATATAGGTCACTACCTATATGTAGCTTCACAATGGTAACTCCGAATATGGCCATGTAACATGTCTATGATCATGGAATTGCCCCCTCTATACCATCCTGGCATAGTTGGCACAATCCCATGATCCCAGTGGTCTGTAGCACAGACCCTGGTACTGCCAAACTGCCCTTCCTGGGGTTTCACTGCAGCTTGTGCTGCTGCCAACCCCTCAGACAGACATCTGCCCTCCTGGGGTCCAGCCAGGCCTGGCCCAGGATGGCAGAACAAAGAACTTCCTCTGAGAGAGGGTGTGACACCCTCTCCCTTTGGAAAATGGTGTGAAGGCAGGGGAGGAGTAGGCTCCCCCAGCCTCTGGAAATGCTTTCTTGGGCACAGATGTGCCCAATTCTGCATAAGCCAGTCTACACTGGTTCAGGGGACCCCTTAGCCCTGCTCTGGCGTGAAACTGGACAAAGGAAAGGGGAATGACCACTCCCCTGACCTGCACCTCCCCTGGGAGGTGTCCAGAGCTCCTCCAGTGTGCTCCAGACCTCTGCCATCTTGGAAACAGAGGTGCTGCTGGCACACTGGACTGCTCTGAGTGGCCAGTGCCACCAGGTGACGTCAGAGACTCCTTCTGATAGGCTCCTTCAGGTGTTAGTAGCCTATCCTCTCTCCTAGGTAGCCAAACCCTCTTTTCTGGCTATTTAGGGTCTCTGTCTCTGGGGAAACTTTAGATAACGAATGCAAGAGCTCATCCGAGTTCCTCTGCATCTCTCTCTTCACCTTCTGCCAAGGAATCGACTGCTGACCGCGCTGGAAGCCTGCAAAACTGCAACATAGTAGCAAAGACGACTACTGCAACTCTGTAACGCTGATCCTGCCGCCTTCTCAACTGTTTTCCTGGTGGTGCATGCTGTGGGGGTAGTCTGCCTCCTCTCTGCATTAGAAGCTCCGAAGAAATCTCCCGTGGGTCGACGGAATCTTCCCCCTGCAACCGCAGGCACCAAAAAGCTGCATTACCGGTCCCTTGGGTCTCCTCTCAGCACGACGAGCGAGGTCCCTCGAATCCAGAAACTCTGTCCAAGTGGCCCCCACAGTCCAGTGACTCTTCAGTCCAAGTTTGGTGGAAGTAAGTCCTTGCCTCACCTCGCTAGACTGCATTGCTGGGAACCGCGACTTTTGCAGCTACTCCGGCCTCCGTGCACTTCCGGCGGAAATCCTTTGTGCACAGTCTAGCCTGGGTCCACGGCACTCTAACCTGCATTGCACGACCTCCTAAGTTGTTCTCCGGCGACGTGGGACTTCTTTGTGCGACTTCGGGTGAGCACCGTTTCACGCATCCTCGTAGTGCCTGTTTCTGGCACTTCTCCGGGTGCTACCTGCTGCTAAGAGGGCTCCTTGTCTTGCTCGACGTCCCCTCTACCTCCTGGTCCAATTTGCGACCTCCTGGTCCCTCCTGGGCCACAGCAGCGTCCAAAAACGCTAACCGCACGATTTGCAGCTAGCAAGGCTTGTTGGCGTTCTTTCGGCGGGAAAACACTTCTGCACGACTCTACAAGGCGAGAGGGATCCGTCCACCAAAGGGGAAGTCTCTAGCCCTTTTCGTTTCTGCAGAAACCTCAGCTTCTTCTGTCCAGTAGAAGCATCTTTGCACCCGCAGCTGGCATTTCCTCGGCATCTGCCCATCTCCGACTTGCTTGTGACTTTTGGACTTGGTCCCCTTGTTCCACAGGTACCCAAGATTGGAAATCCATCGTTGTTGCATTGTTGGTTTGTGTCTTTCCTGCATTATTCCTCTAACACAACTTCTTTGTCCTTAGGGGAACTTTAGTGCACTTTGCACTCACTTTTCAGGGTCTTGGGGAGGGTTATTTTTCTAACTCTCACTATTTTCTAATAGTCCCAGCGACCCTCTACAAGGTCACATAGGTTTGGGGTCCATTCGTGGTTCGCATTCCACTTTTGGAGTATATGGTTTGTGTTGCCCCTATCCCTATGTGTCCCCATTGCATCCTATTGTAACTATACATTGTTTGCACTGTTTTCTAAGACTATACTGCATATTTTTGCTATTGTGTATATATATCTTTGGTATATTTCCTATCCTCTCACTGAGGGTACACTCTAAGATACTTTGGCATATTGTCATAAAAATAAAGTACCTTTATTTTTAGTATAACGGTGTATTGTGTTTTTTTATGATATTGTGCATATGACACTAAGTGGTACTGTAGTAGCTTCACACGTCTCCTAGTTCAGCCTAAGCTGCTCTGCTAAGCTACCATTATCTATCAGCCTAAGCTGCTAGACACCCTATACACTAATAAGGGATAATCGGGCCTGGTGCAAGGTGCAAGTACCCCTTGGTACTCACTACAAGCCAGTCCAGCCTCCTACACAGGGCTGGGGAGGAGTAGCCTCCCCCAGCCTCTGGAAATGCTTTGATGGGCACAGATGCTGCCCATCTCTGCATAAGCCAGTCTACACCGGTTTAGGGATCCCCCATCCCTGCTCTGGCGCGAAACTGGACAAAGGAAAGGGGAGTGACCACTCCCCTGACCTGCAGCTCCCAGGGGAGGTGCCCAGAGCTCCTCCAGTGTGCCCCAGACATCTGCCATCTTGGAAACAGAGGTGTTGCTGGCACACTGGACTGCTCTGAGTGGCCAGTGCCATCCGGTGATGTCAGAGACTCCTTCTGATAGGCTCTTACCTTTCTTACTAGCCTATCCTCCTTCCTAGGTAGCCAAACCTCCTTTTCTGGCTATTTAGGGTCTCAGCTTTGGGAAATTCTTCAGATACCGAATGCAAGAGCTCACCAGAGTTCCTCTGCATCTCCCTCTTCACCTTCTGCCAAAGGATCGACCGCTGACTGCTCAGGACGCCTCCAAAACCGCAACAAAGTACAAAGACGACTACTGCAACCTTGTATCGCTTCATCCTGCCGGCTTTCTCGTCTGTTTCCTGGTGGTGCATACTCTGGGGGTAGCCTGCCTCCTTCTTGCATCAGGAGCTCTGAAGAAATCTCCCGTGGGTCGACAGAATCTTCCCCCTGCAACTGCAGGCAACAAAAGACTGCATCACCGGTCCTCTGGGTCCCCTCTCAGCACGACGAGCGTGGTCCCTGGAACTCAGCAACTCTGTCCAAGTGACTCCCACAGTCCAGTGACTCTTCAGTCCAAGTTTGGTGGAAGTAAGTCCTTGCCTCCCCACGCTAGACTGCATTACTGGGTACTGCATCATTTGCAGCTGCTCCAGCTCCTGTGCACTCTTCCAGGATTTCCATCGTGCACAGCCAAGCCTGGATCCCTGATACTCTAACCTGCAGTGCTCAACCTTCTGAGTTGTCCTCCGGCGTCGTGGGACTCCCTTTTGTGACTTCGGCTGGACTCCGGTTCACTCCTCTTCTAAGTGCCTGTTCCGGTACTTCTGCGGGTGCTGCCTGCTTCTGTGAGGGCTCCCTGACTTGCTGGGCACCCCCTCTGTCTCCTCATCCAAGTGGCGACATCCTGGTTCCTCCTGGGCCACAGCAGCATCCAAAAACCCTAACCGCGACACTTGCAGCTAAGAAGGCTTGTTTGTGGTCTTTCTGCGTGGGAACACCTCTGCAAGCTTCTTCACAACGTGGGACATCCATCCTCCAAAGGGGAAGTTCCTAGTCCTCTTCCTTCTTGCAGAACACAAAGCTTCTTCCATCCGGTGGCAGCTTCCTTGCACCCTAAGCTGGCATTTCCTGGGCATCTGCCTACTCTCGACACTGTCGCGACTCTTGGACTTGGTCCCCTTGTCTTACAGGTACTCAGGTCCGGAAATCCACTGTTGTTGCATTGCTGGTGTTGGTTTTCCTTGCAGAATCCCCCTATCACGACTTCTGTGCTCTCTGGGGGTTGTAGGTGCACTTTACACCTACCTTACAGGGTCTTGGGGTGGGCTATTTTTCTAACCCTCACTGTCTTCTTATAGTCCCAGCGACCCTCTACAAGCTCACATAGGTTTGGTGTCCATTCGTGGTTCGCATTCCACTTTTGGAGTATATGGTTTGTGTTGCCCCTATACCTATGTGCTCCTATTGCAATCTATTGTAACTTTACACTGATTGCATTACTTCCTTTTGCTATTACTGCATATTTTTGGTATTGTGTACATATACCTTGTGTATATTTGGCATCCTCATACGGAGGGTACTCACTGAGATACTTTTGGCATATTGTCATAAAAATAAAGTACCTTTATTTTTAGTATATCTGTGTATTGTGTTTTCTTATGATATTGTGCATATGACACCAGTGGTATAGTAGGAGCTTTGCATGTCTCCTAGTTCAGCCTAAGATGCTCTGCTATGGATACCTTCTATCAGCCTAAGCTGCAAGAAACACCTCTTCTACACTAATAAGGAATAACTGGACCTGGTACAGCGTGTAAGTACCCCTTGGTACCCACTACAAGCCAAGCCAGCCTCCTACAGATGCCATTGCTGCTATTGATACTGCACGTCGCCTTGACGCTGACCTAGTCTTCGTATCCCTACGGAGTCTGAGGAAGAGATCTCGTTGTAGGAGGCTGGCCTGGTTTGTAGTGGGTACCCTAGGTACTAACACCT
Organism: Pleurodeles waltl; assembly: GCF_031143425.1. Lineage (NCBI taxonomy): Eukaryota > Metazoa > Chordata > Amphibia > Caudata > Salamandridae > Pleurodeles > Pleurodeles waltl. Next base: position 424,721 of record NW_027149863.1, on the reverse strand, counting down.
TATACCAGGTCCAGTTATCCCTTATTAGTGAAATGTAGTCAGTGTTCTAGCAGCTGAGGCTGTCTAGAGGTAGCTGTAGCAGAGCAGCTTAAGATGAACTAGGAGACATGCAAAGCTCCTACAATACCACTATAGTTACACAGTACTTATGCACAATAACAGACAATACTCAGAGTTACCAAAAATAAAGGTACTTTATTTTAGTAACATAAGGCCAAAAATATCTTAGAGAATACTCGTTCTGGAGGTAAGTATTATACACAATATATACACTAGAGACCAAAAGCAGGTAAGTAAATAGTCACAAAATAGTGCAAACAGTAGAAAATTCATTAGAATGCAATAGGCCTAGGGGCAATACAAACCATATACTAAGAAAGTGGAATGCAATCACAAATTCCCCCCTAGGCAAGTGTAGTGTGTAGAGGGGCGCTGGGAGTGTAAGAAAACACCAAAGGTAAGTAAAGTATCCCACCCAGAGCCCAGGAAAGTAGGAGTAAAGTACTGCAAGTTTCCACAGGACACACTACAAATCGTGGTTAGAGTTACTGCAAGAACCAAGCAAGACTTCAAGCAACAAACATTGGATTCCTTGACCTGAAGACCTGTAAAGAGAGGAGACCAAGTCCTGAAGTCGCAGAAGCTTCCAGGAAGGACAGGAGCACCTGCCAACCTAGAAGATGGTGCAAAAAAGGATTCCCTGGATGGAAGAAGTCAGCAGAAGAGCACCAAAGAAGATGGCTGCGGGTTCCTGCATGATGCAGGAGATGTTCCACGTCATGAAGTTGGATACAGGAAGTTTACGTCGCTGGAATCGTCCAACACGCCTTGGTTCCGGCAAGGTTGTGGTTTGCGTCAAATGGCGCTGCCTGGACCCAGGAGGGACCTGGGGACCTCAACCCAGACTGAGGAGGCAGAGGGGCTCCAAACACTGGAGACAGCCCACAGATGACCAGGCAGTACCTGCAGGAGTCCCAGGACACGGGGACAAAGAGGATGCAAAATGTGGTTGGTGCAGCAAAACAAAAGAAGGTCCCACACCGCTGGAGAACAGCTCAGCGAGTTGAGTATCACAGGCTGGAGTGCTGGATACCTGGGCCACGCTGTGCATGAAGGATTCTTGCAAATAGTGCACAGAGGCCTCAGGAGCTATAGATGACGCAGTGCCCATGGGTACTGTCGCAAACCGGGAAGGCAAGCTCTTACCTCTGCCAAATTTGGACAGCTGGACCTTAAGACAGTCTGGGTCAAAGGGGTCCACCACCTGTGTTCCAGGGAGCATGCTCGTCGTCAGGAGTTGAGTCCCAGAGAACCAGTCATCATCCTGGAATGTGCCTGCTGGAGCAGGGAAATGGCTCCATCACACCACTGGAGATTTCTTTGGTCCTTCTGGTGCAGGGTGAAGACATGGAGTCCTCAGAGCGTGCACACCTTGGAAACTGTTGCATTTGATGGCTGGAGCTGAAGTTGCAGAGTCACAGTAGCCTTCTTGGATACTTTGTTACAGTTACAGCGGTTCCTGGAGCAGTCTGCGGTTGATACGTGGGTCAGAGGATGAAGTAGGAGTTGCAGAGGTTTCCTGGTGGAAACTTTCAAGCCAAATCTGAAGAGGAACCCACAGGAGAGACCCTAAATAGGCCTGAGAGGGGGATTGGCTACCTAGCCAGGTATGCACCTATCAGGAGGGGTCTCTGGCATCACCTGCTGGTACTGGCCACTCAGAGGTTCCCACACCTTGGAAATCAAGATGGCTAATGCCTGGGACATACTGGAGGAGCTCTGGGTACCACCCCTGGGGTGGTGATGGACAGGGGAGTGGTCACTCCCCTTTCCATTGTCTAGTTTCGCGCCAAAGCAGGGACTGGGGTCCCTGAACCGGTGTAGACTGGCTTATGCCAGGAGGGCACCATCTCTGCCCTTCAAAGCATTTCCAGAGGTTCTGGGAGGCTTCCCCTCCCAAGCCTGTAACACCTATTGCCAAATGGAGAGGGTGTAACACCCTCCTCCCAAAGGAAATGCTTTGTTCCGCCTTCCTGGGACTGAGCTGCTCAGACCCCAGGAGGGCAGAACCCTGTCTGTGAGGTGGCAGGAGCAGTAGCTTCAGTGGAAGCCTCAGAGAGCTAGTTTGGCAGTACTGGGGGCCCATGGTGGAGCCCCCAGGATGCATGGGATTGCCCCCCACAATACCAGATTTGGAATTGGGGGACAATTCCATGATCTTAGACACCTTCAATGGCCATATTCGGAGTTACCATTGTGAAGCTACATATAGCTATTGACCTATATGTAGTACACACATGTAATAGCGTCCCCGCACTCACTAAGTCCGGGGAATTGGCCCTGGCCAGCGTGGGGGCACCTTTGCTAGTGCAAGGGTGCCCTCACACTTAGTAACTTTGCACCTAGCCTTCAGTAAATGAAGGTTAGACATATAGGTGACTTATAAGTTAAAATGGTTGTGAAATAGTGTGTACACTATTTCACGCAGGCTGCAGTGGCAGTCCTGTGAAAGGGTTTGTCTGAGCTCCTTATGGGTGGCAAAATAAATGCTGCAGCCCATTAGGATCTCCAGGAACCCCAATGCCCTTGGTACTTAGGTACCATTTACTAGGGACTTATTAGGGGGGTCCAGTGTGCCAATTGGAATTGGTAAATGAAGTCACTAAACTATAGTGACTACTTTGGAAGCAGAGAGGGCATAAGCACTAGGGGTTCTGGTTAGCAGAACTCCAGTGACACAGTTAGGTACTACTGACAACACACACATAGGCCACAAACTATGAACACTGGGGTCCTGGCTAGGAGAATCCCAGTGCGACAGGCAAAACACACTGATAAAATAGGGTTACAAACTATGAGCACTGGGGACCTGGGTAGCATGATCCCAGTGAGGCAGTACATACATACTGACAAACACTCAAAAACAGGCCAAAAGTTGGGGTAACCATGCTAGAAAGAGGCGACTTTCTCACACTGATTCCAAGATAACGAGCGTTGGGGGCTCTTCTCATGGACATGGCATTGCTAGATTAGGTTTAACACGACTACCTCTCTACTAGGTTAGAGATTAGGTATAACATATTAGGGTATTAGGACATATTTCACACATCATGTCTTTTCATGATATTGCAAGATGGTGGGGGTCTTTGTATTAATGACTCTTGTCTTTACCATTCTGTTCCTTGCACTGTTCATTATCCTAATCATTGCAGCCCATGCAACTTATCGAAGATTGCAGTTTTGCTTAATAAAACCTATTGAAACTTTACTGCATTGCTTTCATTGCCTGTGTTTGTTCGAGACATGTTGTTCATGTGAGAAAGGGGTAATCTCCATTTAACCACAACACTCCCTGAAATGTCACACTCTTGAGTCCATGCGTAAAGGCTGCCACAAATCACCTTTTACTGTTTGAGTTTTTAGTGAGGTGCTGCTAGTGAGCCAGGAGGGTTGGGATGACAGTTGCCACTTGTTGTATGATTGGCATAGTCGCCTAGAAACATAAGTACTGTCATCCTAAAACCAGCAGTCTTGTCCAGAGCAAGAGACCAACTACGACATGGCACCACCAATGATGGTGTTTAGGCACCAATTTACGGATACCCTGATTATCACTGTCTGTAGGAGTCTGGCCTGGTTTGTAGTGGGTACCTTGGGTACTTACACCAGGTCCAGTTATCCCTTATTAGTGAAATGTAGTAGTGTTCTATCAGCTTAGGCTGATAGAGGTAGCTATAGCAGAGCAGCTTAGGCTAAACTAGGAGACATGCAAAGCTCCTGCAATACCACTTATAATTATACAGTACTTATACACAAGTAAATACAATACTCAGTGTTACCAAAAATAAACGTGGTTTATTTGGGTGACACAAGGCCAAAAATATCTTACCTTCTGGAGTATACACAATATATACACTAGATACCAAAATAAGGTAAGTTATTAGACATAGGATAGTGCAAACAATAGGAAATGCTATTGAATGCAATAGGAGAAAATCGGTCTAGGGACAACACAAAACATATACTAAGAAAGTGGAATACGAACCACGGATTCCCCCCTAGACAAGTGTAGTGTGTAGAGAATCGCTGGAAGAGTAAGAATACAGTAAAGGTAAGTAAATTACCCCACCCCAGAGTCCAGGAAAGTAGAAGTAAAGGACTGCAAGTTTCCTAAGGACACAGTACATGTCGTGATTAGAGTTATTGCAAGATCCAAACAAGACTGCAAACAACAAATGGTGGATTCCTGGACCTGAAGACATGCAAAGGAAGGAAACCAAGTCCAGAAGTCGGAAGAAGTTCCAGGAAGGACAGGAGCCCCTACCAACCCAGAAGAGCGTGCAAAAGAAGAGTCCCTGCTTGGACGAAGACTGAAGAAATGCACCCAAGGAAGATGTCAGCGGGTTCCTGCATGATGCACTGGATGTCCCACGTCATGAAGTTGGATGCGGGTGAGCTTTGGCGCTGGATTCGCCCAACAAGCCTTGGTTCAGCAAAGTCGTGTTTTGCGTCAAAATGGAGCTTTCTGGACCCAGGAGGGACCTGGGGGCCTCAACGCTGTGTGAGGAGGAAGAGGGGGCTCCCAGCACTTTAGAGTACACTCAGAAGACTAAAGAGCACCCCAGGGAGTCCCAGGACAGGGGGACAAAGGAGGTGCAAAATGCGGTTGGTGCAGCACTACAAAGGAAGGTCCCACGCCGCCGGAGGTCAACTCAGCAAGCTGAGGGTCACAGGATAGAGTGCTGGGGACCTGGGCCAGGCTGTGCAGGAAGGAAGTTTGTAAATAGTGCACAGAGGCCTCAGGAGGTGAAGAAGACGCGGTGCACAGGGGTACTGTCGTACTCAGGAAGGAAAGGTCTTACCGCCTCCAAATTGGGACAGCAGGACCTCAGGACAGTCTGTGTTGAAGGAGTCCACCACCTGTGTTCCAAGGAGCACGCTCGTCACCAGGAGAGGAGTCCAAGAGTATGAGTCATCGACTTAGAAGGTGCCTGCTTGAGCAGGGAAGTGACTCTGTCACTCCACTGGAGATTTTGTCGGTCCTTCTGGTGCAGGGTGAAGGCAGGGAGTCCCCAGAGCGTGCACACCATGGAAACTGTTACAGTTGCTGGTTGGAACTGAAGTTGCAGAGGAAAAGTAGCCCTTCTGGATACTTTGTTGCTGTTACAGTGGTTGCTGGAGCAGTCTGCAGTCGATCCGGGGTCAGAGCATGAAGTTGTAGTTGCAGAGGATTCCTGCTGGAAACTTGCAAGTAGAATCTGAAGAGAAACCCACAGGAGAGACCCTAAATAGCCCTGAGAGGGGCATTGGCTACCTTATCAGGTATGGACCTATCAGGAGGGGTCTCTGACGTCACCTGCTGCCACTGGCCACTCAGAGGCCTCTAGAGTGTCCTCACACCTTGGAAAGCAGCTGGCTGAAGTCTGGGACACACTGGAGGAGCTCTGGGTGCCACCCCTCCAGTATTGGAGCAAGCTTTTCTTTTTAAAAGTACCAGTAACAAAACTGGTAAAGCAATTGCAAGTACTTATCCCACCGCTGCACCACCAATGTAGGAGGCTGGCCTGGTTTGTAGTGGGTACCTTTGGTACTTATACCTTATACCAGGTCCAGTTATCCCTTATTAGTGAAGTAGTAGTGTTCTAGCAACTTAGGCTGCGGAGCATAGTCTGAACTAGGAGACATTCAAAGGTCATGCAATACCACTTATAGTTACACAGTATTTATACACAAGAAAAGACAATACTCAGAGTTACCATAAATAAAGGTAGTTTATTTGGGTGACACAGTACCAAAAATATCTTAGAGGCAATACTCCTTCTGGAGGTAAGTATTATACACAATATATACACTAGACACCAAAATAAGGCAAGTAATTAGTCATAGGACAGTGCACACAATAGGAAATGCTATAGAATGTAATGGGGGAAAATAGGTCTATGGGCAACAAAAACCATATACTAAGAAAGTGGAATGCGAATCACAAATTCCCCCCTAGACAAGTGTCGTGTGTGCAGAATCACTTAGAGAGTAAGAATACAGTAAAGGTAAGTAAAGTATCCCACCCCAGAGCCCAGAGAAGCAAGAGTAAAGTACTGCAAGTTTCCTTAGGACACACTAAACCTCGTGATTGGAATTATTGCAAGAACCAACCAAGTCTGCAAACAGCAAACAGTGGAATCTGGACCTGAAGACCTGCAAAAGAAGGAGACCAAGTCCAGAAGTCGAAAGAAGTTCCAGAAAGGACAGGAGCCCCTGCCAACCCAGAAGAGGTTGCAAAAGAAGAGCGCCTGTTTGGACGAAGACTGCAGAAATGCACCCTAGGAAGTTGCCAACGGGTTTCTGCATGATGCAAAGGATGTCCCACTTCGTGAAGTTGGATCCAGGTGAGTTTTGGCGCTGCATTCCTCCAACAAGCCTTTGTCCCTGCAAAGTCGCGTTTTGCATCAACTAGGCACTATCTGGACCCAGGAAGGACCTGGGGGCCTCAACTCTCTATGAGGAGGAGGAGGGGGCTCTCAGCACTTAATAGAGCCCTCAGAGCACAAGATAGCACCCACAGGTGTCCCAGGACATGGGGTCAAATGAGGTGCAAAATGCACTTGGTGCAGGACTACAAAAGAAGGTCCCACGCCGCCAGAGATCAACTCAGTGAGTTGAGCGTCGCAGGATAGAGTGCTGGGCCAGGCTGTGCACAAAGGAATTTTGCAAATAGTGCACGGAGGCCTAAGGAAGTGAAGAAGACGTGGTGCACAGGGGTTCTGTTGTTCTCGGGGAAGGCAAGGTCTTACCTCCTCAAAATTGCGACTGCAGGACCTCAGGACAGTCTGTCTCTAAGGGGTCCACCCTCTGTGTTCCAAGTAGCGCGCTCGTCGCTGTGAGAGGAGTCAAAGAGAACCAGTCATCAACTTAGAAAGTGCCGTCACTCCATTGGAGATTTATCCGGCCCTTCTGGTGCAGGAAAAAGACAGGGAGTCCTCAGAGCATGCACACCATGGAAACTGTTGCAGTTGCTGACTGGAGCTGAAGTTGCTGAAGAAAAGTATCCCTTGTGGATAATTTGTTGCTGTTACAGCTGTTCCTGGAGCAGGCTGCGGTTGATCCGAGGTCAGAGGATGAAGTAGTAGTTGAAGAGGATTCCTGCTGGAAACTTGCAAGTAGAATCTGAAGAGAACCCACAGGAGAGACCGTAAAAAGCCCTGAGATGGGGATTTGTTACCTTATCAGGTATGGACCTATCAGGAGGGGTCTCTGACGTCGTCTGATGACACTGGCCACTCAGAGCCCTCCAGAGTGTCCCCCCAACTTGCAAAGCAAGATGGCTGAAGTCTGGGACACCCTATGAATTAGAGTACACTGTTCCAAACTACTCTGACTTCCTGGGGGACCTGGGATCTCAGGAGCAAGAGCCCTCAAGCATCACAATGGATGACTGGCATCATGATCGGGAAATGCTCCTCACCAGGCCGGCACTGCAATGCCTGGCGGGCTCACCGAAGGGGGCTCTTATGCCGTGCTGTTCTACTTAAGTAAGCGTGATAACCTACAACATGAGTAGACTAGGGTTGGAGAGAACAGAAGAAAGTGTTAAAATTGCTTATTCATCGCACCAAAACATCAAGACTTTAATCAGTGTGAGGTGGATGAAGACCAAGATTAAAAAAGAGGGGTGAGGGTCACACAGGAGTTAAATGCTCAGGTGACTCTCAAAACAACAAAACTTGGGGGACTATAAATCATATAGTACCTCTATACCAAGGTCAACATGTTTTGCGTCCTTACGGTCCAGCCGGATCCATTGACGCTTCATCAGGACCAAAAAAAGATTAAACTTCTTCTCCAAATTACAACATAAGATTTTAAATGCCCTAACTTTAGGATTGAAAAAACTTACATTGAAGTCAACTGGTAAAGTCAGGTCATCCTAAAAGACAAAAATACATATACATAGGCCAGAGAAAACCAAAATATGGTAATACAGGAATTAAAACGTAAAAATATAATCAAAACTGTGATGGGTCAAACGTGAAATGTGAGACACACACGGGGTAATAAGGCTTACCATCCCCAAATTGAGAACAGGCTCCTTAGGACGCACATTCTATGGACTCAAATGACCACTGTTAATAATCAATAAACAAAATTATCAACAAGGTATACATGATATTCAGCAATTGATCATATATATCTGAATGTAAGCCAATGTTCTGTGTAAATAAAAGTAGCTGTCGATATAGAGTAACCACTAAAACATTGAGGTGTAATGCAGTAATGAATAAAGGAGTTAAAAAACTCCCATCCGCCAATTCACTGTGTGGTCTATATGTCAGAAATCATTGAAATACTGGATTTTAATGGAAACGATAGGTGAATTTACCCGATTACAAAGAGACACGAGGTTTGCTGCGTGCTTGTAAACGCGAGGGGTAATTCACGATGTTATACAATAAAAACAAGGAAATAGCGGCAGACTTACAGTTTTGTCACTGGTCCTGCGTAGTGGACCTACCCTCGAGACGGCACCCCGCATTCATGTTATGCGGGCGCTGTCCGAGTCTTTAAGAAGACGCCGCTAAGAACCGGGAGGGAATTCCTTCCGGCTCGCGCGCGTCTGAAAATTAGAAAGAAACAAAGAATGTGCGTCTGAGGCTGGCCATCAAAATAGAAAAGGGACTGAGAGCCAACAGTGTATATGCTCTGGAGCCGAGAGATTACTCGGGTTCAAAAATGTTATAAAAATAAAAAATTCGAAAGAAGAAACGTCTCGTCTGGAGATACCAAAAAGATATTGTCTTGAATATTATTGAGCTGTACAGAAACAAGGGATTATCAAAAATGAAGTAATTGGCTTATTTAGCCAAAAATACAAATAAACAATTGTTAGTGAATAGGGACACACTGGAGGAGCTCTGGGCACCACCCCTAGAGTGGTGATGGACAGGGGAGTGGTCACTCCCCTTTCCTTTGTCCAGTTTCGTGCCAGAGCTGGGGGACAATGGGTCCTTGAACCTGGCTTATGCAAGGAGGGCACCATCTGTGCCCTTCAAAGCATTTACAGAGGCTGGGGGAGGCTACCCCTCCCCAGCCTGTAATACCTATTTCCAAAGGGATTGGGTGTGACACCCTGCTCGCAAAGGAAATGCTTTGCTCTCCCTTCCTGGGACTGAGCTGCTCAGACCCCAGGAGGTCAGAACCCTGTCTGTGAGATGGCAGCAGCTGTAGCTGCATTGCAAGCCCAACAGAGCTATTTTTGCAGTACTGGGGGTCCATGGTGGAGCCCCCATGATGCATGGAATTGGCTCCCCAATACCAGATTTGGAATGGGGGGGACAATTCCATGTTATTACACACCTTACATGGCCATATTCGGGGTTACCATTGTGAAGCTGCATATGGGTATTGACTTAAATGTAGTGCACGCGTTTAATGGCGTCCCACACTCAGAAAGTCCGGTGAATTGACTCTGAACTATGTAGGGGCACCTTTGCTAGTGCAATGGTGCCCTCACACTTAGTAACTTTGCACATAGCCTTCATTAAATGAACTTTAGACATATAGGTGACTTATAAGTTACTTAAGTGCAGTGAATATGGCTGTGAAATAATGTGTGCACTATTTCACTTAGGCTGCAGAGTCAGTCCTGTGAAAGGGTTTGTATGGGAGAGACAAGAATGATTTTTCAGTGTCTTCCAGATGTAGTTCCATCAGCTTGTGTATATTTGTAAATTGTTGCATAGTATTGAGAAGTGTGTCTGTAAAAAATATACTTTTTTCTTTTACAAAAGTGAATGTATAGACTGGACAATTCGCCGTAGGGCTATCATAGCATTGGGTCACAGTGTTTAGCCTGCAATGCTGGTAAAGAATTATTTAGCTATGTGGCTTGGACAGGGTCCTAGGTCTGACTTTTCAGCCAGTGAATGGGTAACAATATTCTACTCTTGTTACATTACTACTATTGCTAGCTGTAATGTGTTCTTTCTATTGTATTTGTTCTGTGTGTGTGCCATTGTAATATTAATCTGTTAGTTACACTAAGCCGTGAGATTTGCCTCTTGTTATATTGTGTACATGTTTTTAATGATTGGAACGTGCTTAAGCTATGTGCCCTTCGAATACAATTACTGCCCTCCATTTGCTTTGCCTGTATGACCTTGAAGGTAGCAGGTCCCCTTTGACAAAGCATGTTATTTGAATTACTATGAAATTGTATTAATGCACAATGCGATCTCAGCATTTTAGATTTTGGGTCGGATTACCTGCTCTTATTCTGATGATGGTATTAATTGGGAAAAACAGAGTTTATATTTATTCTCCTCGAATTGCTGTTTTTTAAAATATTTGTTTTAAGTTTGTGGCGCCGACTTTTCAGGTACTTTGGCACCCAAATGTAAAATCATGTTTTTGTGTTTTTTTTTTAGATTGTTTCACAGATCTGAACTTATGGAAATTGACTTATAAAGCTTGCAGCTTACAGGGGAAATTGAAGCAGTTTGCTGATATCTCATTTTGTTGGTATTGTACAGATGGTTTTATAATAATCTGTAACCAGAGTGTTTTTATTTTTATTTTAATCTCCGGTCATACCAAATCTTTACTATTAACTTTGCATCAATTGCCTTATTGACAATGGTGGACTACTGCAGGCGCTGGCCTATGATTGGTCTTTAAACTTCCAGTAACTATGGCATCAGGGAGTTATCTCTATTTTACGTAAATTGTATTTTGAATAAGTGTGGTGCTTTGTAAAACACAATGATAGTGAATGCACTTTTTTCTTATTGTTTTATGTGTGAACTTTTAGGACCTAAGGTCGAAATAAAGTATGATTTGATTTGATTTGACTGGACGATCATTTAATGAGTGGCATTGTTGTGTACTTGTGAATGGTGAGTTCTCCATCTCCCTTGAGCAGGCTTTGGACTGCTCTGCTTCTCTACCCTGTCAGAGTCAAGCGCTACAATGGGGTTTTTGGTTCCCAGTGGAGGACAAAGGTGGACCCATGACTTGTACAGGCCACATAACTAATGACCCGTTTTCTAATAGGAAACCTAGAAAACTTGCACATTTTCGAAAACTAGACACATGGAAGTTTCCAGCTTGGGGTGACTTGTGTGGCTCTCACTAGGTTTTTTACCCAGAACAACAAGCAAACCTTACACTTTGACTAAAACCACATTTTTCTCATGTAAGAAATTGGATTTCTGGTTGGTTAGGGTTTGCATCTCAGCCAAGCAGAAACCACCACACTAGTCAGGGTGAGTCAGTTACACACCAAAGACAAACTGTGCTCCCCCTTGGTGGCTTGGCACAGGGCATTCAGGCTTATCCTCAGAGGTCATGTGTAAATTGTTTGTGCAACACACTCAGACCAGTGACACAATAAGTATACTATGGAGCAATTATTGTGAGGTGCCTCTGTACCCTGATAACGCTAGAATCTATGCAATGAGTACCATAGGATCAGTGCCACTTAGGCCTTGGAGTGCATCAGTAATGCACCTGCACACCTATTCCAGGAAGTACGGTAAAATTATTGGAGAGGATTCCCCGGCTCCTTCTGGATGTCCCTACAACAATGTCTTGTTTTCCTACAAGTAATGTCCCTGGGTCCATCCCAAGGTGAGGAAGGATGGGAGGGGGGGACCCATGCCCCATAGTGTATCACAGGAGCCCCACCTTGGGCCCCCACCTGCTGATTCAGTGTTGGAGCAGCTACCCGCGAACTCGCAGTGCAGCCACGAAAAGCAGCGTACTTTATTTGGTGCACCACGGGGCATCTGTTGAGGGGTGCAGGAATACTGATGTTGCCTTCATGATAGTCCCGTCGTACCTGCAGGGTGGAGGCAGTCTCTGTGACCCCTCCGGTTCAGTGGCAATGTCCCCTGCACGTCCTGGCATACAGGACTATTCTGAACAAGGAAGTCGGTCCGGCGATTCTCAGTTTCCTGACTCGTGCCGACCTTCCCTGCAGTATCGCAACAGCCTCCAGTTTGGGATCCCCAGGCGGGGCCAGCTGTCGCCACGGCAACAAGGGCTGCCGCTGTGGAAAGGCAGGCAGGAGAAATCCTATCACAAAGGCAGCATGAAGCACTGCCCTATGAGCAAAATACACTACATTTTCTGTCCCCAGGCCGTTCGGTAGGCTCATGTGGGTAGGAGGAAGGGGAAGCGCTCCACACAGCAGTTGAGACTCTCTCCCTACACCGGGTGTCTAGAAGAGGTGGAAAATAAAGCGTTCCCCCTGGACGCTGGCCAGCTGGGCTCTTATTGCAGGACTTGATGCAGGGGACTCTGGGCAAGCGTTCTCCAGGCACTACATTTGGAGAGTGCAAGGACATTGCTAAGCGCTTACCACACGCACCTCACATGCTCAGGAATTTGAAGGAAAGTGTTCTTAACGCACTAGGTTGAATAAGCCAAGGAGCAGGAAACAGCGCCCCCCATGTGATGGGCTCCATGGGAGTCACTTGGAAGGGGCACAACAGTGGCAGTACCTCCTACAGTCCAGCATACAGCAGCAGGTCAATACAGCAATGCAGTGCAGAGGGACAGTTCCTCCTGGCAGCACTACGGTCCTCCATATGTCAGGGTGCAGTTGTCCAAAAAGTGCTCTAAAATCATGATGCAAGAGCCCCTGTACTTTTACTGCAGGTGCAAATGTTCTAGAAGGAGGGAGACAAGTTTCTTGAAGCTGGGATCTGACCAGTTCCAAGAATTTTCCTTCTCCCCTATTCTGGCTCCAGATATCAGTAGGGGGGTAAAAAAAAACCTTTGTGTCACAGCAGGACACAACCTATTCAAGTGTAAAGTATGCCCCATCTCCCTCTCTCCAAGCCCAGGAAAACCATCAGTATGTAGATAAATGCAGATGTAACCCTGTCACACCTAACCCTCCCTGATGGATGGCTGTCTGGAGAGTATGCACAAAGTGGAGCTGTTACTCTGGCCCAGATGTGGATTGAAGTCAGGTTGCAAAGCACCAAAGTTATAAGCACAGAGAAATGCCCACTTTCTAAAAGTGGCATTTTTAAAATAGTAGTGAAAAATCCCCCAGCGCCAGTAAGCAAGATTTCTCCCTACCATTCCAAACATATTAAACATGCCCACACTACTCCTCACATATCAGAAGTTACCACTTAGACATATATGGGAATTCCCAATGCAAACCTATGAGAAGAGAAGCACTCACAGTAGTAAAAACAAAATAGGCTGTTTGTCACTACTAGGACATATAACACATAAAAATATACACCCTACCTTTTTACACACACAACACCCTTAGGGGTGAATTAGTTATAATAAAAAGGTAATTCATGATTACGCAAGTAGTTTGACTTGCCAAGTCGGTGTGGCAGTAAACTGCACGTGCAGGCCCTGCAGTGGCAGGCCTGATACAAGTTGATGTGTGGTGCAATCAACGCTGCAGGCCCACTAATAGCACTTAATTCACAGGCACTGGGTATCTGTTATACCACTTTACAAGGGCCTTACAGGTAACTTAAATACGCAAAATAGATGTAAGCCAATTATCCCAAGTTTTAGAGGAGAGAGCACATGCACTTTAGCACTGATTAGCAGTGGCAAAGCTCCCAGACTCCTAAAGCCAACATAAGAGGGTCAGAAAAATAGAAGGAGAAAGGCAAAAAGTTTGGGGAGCCCTGCAGAAAGGGCCATTTCCAACACCTCATACTTCTGTAATGGAAAGGTCTGGAATCTTTTGAAAACCAAACTTCCATCCACCTAGCATCTTTCCAAGTCTCCCAATAAAAATGGTACCTCACTTTTGTGGAAAGGCCTAGTGCCCGTGAAAGGAAATTGCTCAAAGCACAATATCGACACACCACATTTTATTACTGAAAACTGATCTTTTTTACTAATGTGGTTAGTGGTAGATTTTGAATCCTAGCTCACCCTGCACCTAGGAAAACTAGTAAACCTGTACAGTTTTTTAAAACGAGACACCTAGGGCTATCCAGGATGGGGTGACTTGAGCTGATCTCACCAGATTTTTAAACTCAGAATCCTATGCAAACCTCAAACTTTGACTAAAAGACACATTTTCCTCATAATTATATGATGGAAAGTTCTGCAATCTGCAATGAGACACAAATGTCCTTCTACCCAGCACTCTCCCGAATATTTTGATAAAAATGCTACCTCACTTGTGTGGGCAGGCCTAGTGCCCGCAACTGGAAATGGATCAAAACACAACATGGACACATCACATTTTTCCTCTGAAAATGAACCATTTTTTCCCAATGTGGGTAACTAGATTTTGCACCTTTGCTCAGCCAGCACTAAGCAAGCCTGAACATTTTTGTAAACTAAACAAGCAGGAGAGTCCAGGGGTGTGTGAATTCCAAGACTAACTATGTAATTTTACCCAGAAGCCTTTGCAAACGCCAAGCTTTGGTAAAAAGCACACGTTTTCCTCACAGTTCTATGAAAGAAAGTTCTGGAATCTTCAGGGAGCCACATATTTCCTACTGCCCTAAGTTTCCACCCATTGTTTAATAATAAACGTACTCTACTTGTGTGGGTGAGCCAAGAGGCCATGACACAAAAGGCCCTAAAGCACTATGTGGAGAGGTAAGGAATAGAGATAGCTGTTGTATTTGGGGCCATGCTGTTGCACCACCCATGCAAACCTTTGAACCACAGGCATTTTCGAAAACTAGACAACCACTGGAGTCCAGTGTAATACTGCTTAGAGGGATCCCACAAGATTTTCTTACCCACAATGCTCTTCAAATCTCAGATTTTGCCTGAAACAACGTCTTTTCCATACATTTTGGGATTGAAACTTTCAGAAACAACAAAATTCCAACCACCCACCTTTACTCCACTTGTGCCGATAAAAATCGTCCCTTCTTGTGTGGCTAGGCCTAGTGCCAGGACAGAGACAAATCAAACAGGGTTAATGGGAGTCTACTGGTGAGAGCTCCTCTTGACCCTGCTTGACCCTTTGCAGGTTTGCCAAGGTGCTTTCTGAGCTAGGACCTAAAATCCACATCTACGCAAATTGCACAGAAAAAAAAGAGGAATTCTTATTAAGGACCATATTTATATTTTGTCTGACAAAAAAGATTCTGTCGCCCCGGCTGAGAACTTTACATCTGACATGCTGAGTCTACTCCACCCGCCAAATTTAGAAATGACTAACAAGTTGTTGGTCAGTTTAAAGACATTGACAGAAGCCGTCGTCACAGTGGTTCGTGTCAATGCCTTTTTACATTTAACCTACTACTCCATCTACATGACGGAGCCGTCATCCTTTTTTTTATAATTTTCAAAAAGAAACCCTGACTAAAAAATGGCGCTAAGAAATGTTCTGGATTTCAATGGCCCAAGGAAATCTAAGAGATGGGCCTCAATGGACTTTGCAGGATTAGCATCATGATTTTTGATGTATCCTGCAAAGCTCCAAACTAGCATCAAAAATGTTGATGCTATTTGTAGGAGGCTGGCCTGGCTTGTAGTGGGTACCAGAGGTACTTACACCTTGTGCCAGGTCCAGTTATCCCTTATTAGTGTAGAAGAGGTGTTTCTAGCAGCTTAGGCTGATAGAAGGTAGCTATGGCAAAGCAGAGTAGGCTGAACTAAGAGACATGTAAAGCTCCTACTAGACTACTGGTGTCATATGCACAATATCATAAGAAAACACAATACACAGATATACTAAAATTAAAGGTACTTTATTTTTATGACAATATGCCAAAAGTATCTCAGTGAGTACCCTCAGTATGAGGATAAGTTATATACACAAGATATATGTACACAAACCAAAATTATGCAGGTAATAGCAAGAAAAGTAATGCAAGCAGTGTAAAATTACAATAGATTGCAATAGGAGCATATAGGTATAGGGGCAACACAAACCATATACTCCAAAAGTGGAATGCGAACCACGAATGGACCCCAAACCTATGTGAGCTTGTAGAGGGTCGCTGGGACTGTAAGAAAACAGTGAGGGTTAGAAAAATAGCCCACCCCAAGACCCTGAAAGGTAGGTGTAAAGTGCACCTACTACCCCCAGAGAGCACAGAAGTCTTGATAGGGGGATTCTGCAGGAAGAACAAACACCAGCAATGCAACAACAGTGGATTTCCAGACCTGAGTACCTGTAAGACAAGGGGACCAAGTCTAATAGTCGCGACAGTGTCGAGAGTGGGCAGGAGCCCAGGAAATGCCAGCTGAGGGTGCAAGGAAGCTGCCACCTGTTGGAAGAAGCTTGGAGTTCTGCAAGAAAGAAGAGGACTAGGAACTTCTCCTTTGGAGGATGGATGTCGCACGTCGCGATGAAGCTTGCAGAGGTGTTCCCACGCAGAACGACCGCAAACAAGCCTTGGTAACTGCAAGGGTCGCTGTAGAGGTTTTTGGGGGCTGCTGTGGCCCATGAGGGACCAGGATGTCGCCACTTGGAGGAGGGGACAGAGGGGGCGCCCAGCAAGTCAGGGAGCCCTCACAGAAGCAGGCAGCACCCGCAGAAGTATCTGAACAGGCACTTGGAAGAAGAGTGAACCAGAGTCCACGCGAAGTCACAAAAGGGAGTCCCACGATGCCGTGGGACAACTCAGAAGGTTGTGCACTGCAGGTTAGAGTGTCGGGGACCCAGGCTTAACTGTTGTAGGAGGCTGGACTGGCTTGTAGTGAGTACAAAGGGGTACTTGCACCTTGCACCAGGCCCAGTTATCCCTTATTAGTGTATAGGTGTAGGAGGCTGGACTGGCTGGTAGTGAGTACCAAGGGGTACTTGCACCTTGTACCAGGCTCAGTTATCCCTTATTAGTGTATAGGGTGTCTAGCAGCTTAGGCTGATAGATAATGGTAGCTTAGCAGAGCAGCTTAGGCTGAACTAGGAGACGTGTGAAGCTACTACAGTACCACTTAGTGTCATATGCACAATATCATAAAAAAACACAATACACAGTTATACTAAAAATAAAGGTACTTTATTTTTATGACAATATGCCAAAGTATCTTAGAGTGTACCCTCAGTGAGAGGATAGGAAATATACACAAGATATATATACACAATACCAAAAATATGCAGTATAGTCTTAGAAAACAGTGCAAACAATGTATAGTTACAATAGGATGCAATGGGGACACATAGGGATAGGGGCAACACAAACCATATACTCCAAAAGTGGAATGCGAACCACGAATGGACCCCAAACCTATGTGACCTTGTTGAGGGTCGCTGGGACTATTAGAAAATAGTGAGAGTTAGAAAAATAACCCTCCCCAAGACCCTGAAAAGTGAGTGCAAAGTGCACTAAAGTTCCACTAAGGACAAAGAAGTCGTGTTAGAGGAATAATGCAGGAAAGACACAAACCAACAATGCAACAACGATGGATTTCCAGTCGAGGGTACCTGTGGAACAAGGGGACCAAGTCCAAAAGTCACAAGCAAGTCGGAGATGGGCAGATGCCCAGGAAATGCCAGCTGCGGGTGCAAAGAAGCTTCTACTGTATAGAAGAAGCTGAGGTTTCTGCAGGAACGAAAAGGGCTAGAGACTTCCCCTTTGGTGGACGGATCCCTCTCGCCTTGTAGAGTCGTGCAGAAGTGTTTTCCCGCCGAAAGACCGCCAACAAGCCTTGCTAGCTGCAAATCATGCGGTTAGCGTTTTTGGATGCTGCTGTGGCCCAGGAGGGACCAGGAGGTCGCAAATTGGACCAAGAGGTAGAGGGGACGTCGAGCAAGACAAGGAGCCCTCTTAGCAGCAGGTAGCACCCGGAGAAGTGCCAGAAACAGGCACTACGAGGATGCGTGAAACGGTGCTCACCCGAAGTTACACAAAGGAGTCCCACGTCGCCGGAGACCAACTTAGAAAGTCGTGCAATGCAGGTTAGAGTGCCGTGGACGCAGGCTTGGCTGTGCACAAAGGATTTCCGCCGGAAGTGCACAGGGGCCGGAGTAGCTGCAAAAGTCGCGGTTCCCAGCAATGCAGTCTAGCGAGGTGAGGCAAGGACTTACCTCCACCAAACTTGGACTGAAGAGTCACTGGACTGTGGGGGTCACTTGGACAGAGTTGCTGGATTCGAGGGACCTCGCTCGTCGTGCTGAGAGGAGACCCAAGGGACCTGTAATGCAGCTTTTTGGTGCCTGTGGTTGCAGGGGGACGATTCCGTCGACCCACAGGAGATTTCTTCGGAGCTTCTAGTGCAGAGAGGAGGCAGACTACCCCCACAGCATGCACCACCAGGAAAACAGTCGAGAAGGCGGCAGGATCAGCGTTACAGAGTTGCAGTAGTCGTCTTAGCTACTATGTTGCAGTTTTGCAGGCTTCCAGCGCGGTCAGCAGTCGATTCCTTGGCAGAAGGTGAAGAGAGAGATGCAGAGGAACTCGGATGAGCTCTTGCATTCGTTATCTAAAGTTTCCCCAGAGACAGAGACCCTAAATAGCCAGAAAAGAGGGTTTGGCTACCTAGGAGAGAGGATAGGCTAGCAACACCTGAAGGAGCCTATCACAAGGAGTCTCTGACGTCACCTGGTGGCACTGGCCACTCAGAGCAGTCCAGTGTGCCAGCAGCACCTCTGTTTCCAAGATGGCAGAGGTCTGGAGCAAACTGGAGGAGCTCTGGACACCTCCCAGGGGAGGTGCAGGTCAGGGGAGTGGTCACTCCCCTTTCCTTTGTCCAGTTTCGCACCAGAGCAGGGCTAAGGGGTCCCCTGAACCGGTGTAGACTGGCTTATGGAGAATTGGGCACATCTGTGCCCAAGAAAGCATTTCCAGAGGCTGGGGGAGGCTACTCCTCCCCTGCCTTCACACCATTTTCCAAAGGGAGAGGGTGTAACACCCTCTCTCAGAGGAAGTCCTTTGTTCTGCCATCCTGGGCCAGGCCTGGCTGGACCCCAGGAGGGCAGATGCCTGTCTGAGGGGTTGGCAGCAGCAGCAGCTGCAGTGAAACCCAGGAAAGGCAGTTTGGCAGTACCAGGGTCTGTGCTACAGACCCCTGGGATCATGGGATTGTGCCAACTATGCCAGGATGGTATAGAGGGGGCAATTCCATAATCATAGACATGTTACATGGCCATATTCGGAGTTACCATTGTGAAGCTACATATAGGTAGTGACCTATATGTAGTGCACGCGTGTAATGGTGTCCCCGCACTCACAAAGTCCGGGGAATTGGCCCTGAACAATGTGGGGGCACCTTGGCTAGTGCCAGGGTGCCCTCACACTAAGTAACTTTGCACCTAACCTTTACCAGGTAAAGGTTAGACATATAGGTGACTTATAAGTTACTTAAGTGCAGTGTAAAATGGCTGTGAAATAACGTGGACGTTATTTCACTCAGGCTGCAGTGGCAGGCCTGTGTAAGAATTGTCAGAGCTCCCTATGGGTGGCAAAAGAAATGCTGCAGCCCACAGGGATCTCCTGGAACCCCAATACCCTGGGTACCTCAGTACCATATACTAGGGAATTATAAGGGTGTTCCAGTAAGCCAATGTAAATTGGTAAAATTGGTCACTAGCCTGTCAGTGACAATTTGAAAGAAATGAGAGAGCATAACCACTGAGGTTCTGATTAGCAGAGCCTCAGTGAGACAGTTAGGAGGTTATTCTAACTTTGGAGGAGGTGTTAATCCGTCCCAAAAGTGACGGAAAAGTGACGGATTTACCACCAGCCGTATTACGAGTCCATTATATCCTATGGAACTCGTAATACGGCTGGTGGTATATCCGTCACTTTACCGTCACTTTTGGGATGGATTAACACTCCTCCAAAGTTAGAATAACCCCCTTAGTCACTACACAGGTAACACATTCAGGCACACTTATGAGCACTGTGGGCCTGGAGAACAGGGTCCCAGTGACACATACAACTAAAACAACATATATACAGTGAAAAATGGGGGTAACATGCCAGGCAAGATGGTACTTACCTACACTAGAGTGTCTAGCAGCATAGGCTGATAGATAATGGTAGCTTAGCAGAGCAGCTTAGGCTGAACTAGGAGACGAGTTAAGCTCCTACAGTACCACTAGTATCACTTGCACAATATCATAAGAAAACACAATACACAGATATACTAAAAATAAAGGTACTTTATTTTTATGACAATATGCCAAAGTATCTCAGAGTGTACCCTCAGTATGAGGATAGCAAATATACACAAGATATATGTACACAATACCAAAATATGCATTAATAGTATTAGAAAACAGTGCAAACAATGTATAGTTACAATAGGATGCAATGGGGACACATAGGGATAGGGGCAACACAAACCATATACTCCAAAAGTGGAATGCGAACCACGAATGGACCCCAAACCTATGTGACCTTGTAGAGGGTCGCTGGGACTATTAGAAAATAGTAAGGGTTAGAAAAATAGCCCACACCAAGACCCTGAAAAGTGAGTGCAAAGTGCCCTAAAGTTCCCCAAAGGAAATAGAAGTTGTGATAGGGGAATTCTGCAGGAAAGACACAAACCAGCAATGCAACAACAATGGATTTCCAGTCGAGGGTACCTGTGGATCAAGGGGACCAAGTCCAAAAGTCACAAGCAAGTCGGAGATGGGCAGATGCCCAGGAAATGCCAGCTGTGGGTGCAAAGAAGCTGCTACTGGACAGTAGAAGCTGAGGATTCTGCAGGAACGACAAGGGGTAGAGACTTCCCCTTTGGAGGATGGATCCCACACGCCGTGGAGAGTCTTGCAGAAGTGTTTTCCTGAAGAAAGACTGCCAACAAGCCTTGCTAGCTGCAAATCGTGCTGTTAGGGTTTTTGTATGCTGCTGTGGCCCAGGAAGGACCAGGATGTCGCCAATTGCGTCTGGGGACAGAGGGGGCGTCGAGCAAGACAAGGAGCCCTCTCAGAAACAGGCAGCACCCGCAGAAGTGCCGGAACAGGCACTACGAAGATGCGTGACACGGTGCTCACCCGAAGTTGCACAAAGGAGTCCCACGTCGCCGGAGGACAACTTAGGAAGTCGTGCAATGCAGGTTAGAGTGCTGTGGACCCAGGCTGGACTGTGTACAAAGGATTTCCGCCGGAAGTGCACGGAGGCCGGAGTAGCTGCAAAATTCTCAGTTCCCAGCAATGCAGTCTGGCGTGGGGAGGCAAGGACTTTCCTCCACCAAACTTGGACTGAAGAGTCACTGGACTGTGGGAGTCACTTGGACAGAGTTGCTGGATTCAAGGGACCTCGCTCGTCGTGCTGAGAGGAGACCCAGGGTACCGGTAATGCAGTTCTTTGGTGCCTGCGGTTGCAGGGGGACGATTCCGTCGGCCCACGGGAGATTTCTTCTGAGCTTCTAGAGCAGAGAGGAGGCAGACTACCCCCACAGCATGCACCACCAGGAAAACAGTTGAGAAGGCGGCAGGATCAGCGTTACAGAGTTGCAGTAGTCGTCTTAGTTACTTTGTTGCAGTTTTGCAGGCTTCCAGCACGGTCAGCAGTCGATTCCTTGGCAGAAGGTGAAGAGAGAGATGCAGAGGAACTCTGATGAGCTCTTGCATTCGTTATCTAAGGAATTCCCCAAAGCAGAGACCCTAAATAGCCAGAAAAGAGGGTTTGGCTACTTAGGAGAGAGGATAGGCTAGCAACACCTGAAGGAGCCTATCAGAAGGAGTCTCTGACGTCTCCTGGTGGCACTGGCCACTCAGAGCAGTGCAGTGTGCCAGCAGCACCTCTGTTTCCAAGATGGCAGTGGTCTGGAGCACACTGGAGGAGCTCTGGACACCTCCCAGCGGAGGTGCAGGTCATGGGAGTGGTCACTCCCCTTTCCTTTGTCCAGTTTCACGCCAGAGCAGGGCTAAGGGGTCCCTGAACCGGTGTAGACTGGCTTATGCAGAAATGGGCACCATGTGTGCCCATGAAAGCATTTCCAGAGGCTGGGGGAGGCCACTCCTCCCCTGCCTTCACACCATTTTCCAAAGGGAGAGGGTGTAACACCCTCTCTCAGAGGAAGTCCTTTGTTCTGCCATCCTGGGACAAGCCTGGCTGGACCCCAGGAGGGCAGCTGCCTGTCTGAGGGGTTGGCAGCAGCAGCAGCTGAAGTGAAACCCCTGAAAAGGCAGTTTGGCAGTACCAGGGTCTGTGCTACAGACCACTGGGATCATGGGATTGTGCCAACTATGCCAGGATGGCATAGAGGGGGCAATTCCATGATCATAGACATGTTACATGGCCATATTCGGAGTTACCATTGTGAAGCTACACAAGGGTCGCGGTTAGGGTTTTTGGATGCTGCTGTGGTCCAGGAGGGACCAGGTTGTCGCCACTTGCGTGAGGAGACAGAGGGGGCGCCCAGCAAGATAGGGAGCCCTCAGAGAAGCAGGCAGCACCCGCAGAAGTGCCGAAACAGGCACTACGAAGAGGAGTGAACTGGAGCTCACCCGAAGTCACAAAAGGAGACCACACGACGCCGGAGGACAACTCAGGAGGTTGTGCACTGCAGGTTAGAGTGTCGGGGACCCAGGCTTGGCTGTGCACAAAGGAAATCCTGGAAGAGTGCACAGGAGCCGGAGCAGCTGCAAATCACGCTGTACCCAGCAATGCAGTCTGGCGTGGGGAGGCAAGGACTTACCTCCACCAAACATGGACTGAAGAGTCACTGGACTGTGGGAGTCACTTGGACAGAGTTGCTGAGTTCCAGGGACCACGCTCGTCGTGCTGAGAGGGGACCCAGAGGACTGGTGATGCAGTTCTTTTGGTGCCTGCGGTTGCAGGGGGAGGATTCCGTTGTCCCACGGGAGATATCTTCAGAGCTTCTAGTGCAGAGACGATGCAGACTACCCCCACAGCATGCACCACCAGGAAAACAGTCGAGAAGGCGGCAGGATCAGCGATACAAGGTTGCAGTAGTCGTCTTTGCTACTTCGTTGCGGTTTTGCAGGCTTCCTGGGCAGTCAGCTGTCGATTCCTTGGCAGAAGGTGAAGAGAGAGATGCAGAGGAACTCTGATGAGCTCTTGTATTCGTTATCTAAAGAATTCCCCAAAGCAGAGACCCTAAATAGCCAGAAAGGGAGGTTTGGCTACCTAGGAAGGAGGATAGGCTAGCAACACAGGTAAGAGCCTATCAGAAGGAGTCTCTGACGTCACCTGCTGGCACTGGCCACTCAGAGCAGTCCAGTGTGCCAGCAGCACCTCTGTTTCCAAGATGGCAGAGGTCTGGAGCACACTGGAGGAGCTCTGGGCACCTCCCCTGGGAGGTGCAGGTCAGGGGAGTGGTCACTCCCCTTTCCTTTGTCCAGTTTCGCGCCAGAGCAGGGCTGGGGGATCCCGGACACCTTTTTCCAAAGGGAGAGGGTGTAACATCCTCTCTCTGAGGAAGTCCTTTGTTCTGCCTTCCTTGGCCAAGCCTGGCTGGACCCCAGGAGGTCAGAAACCTGTGTTAGGGGTTGGCAGCAGCGGCAGCTGCAGTGAAACCCCGGGAAAGGCAGTTTGGCAGTACCCGGGTCTGTGCTTGAGACTCGGGGGATCATGGAATTGTCTCCCCAATGCCAGAATGACATTGGGGTGACAATTCCATGATCTTAGACATGTTACATGGCCATGTTCGGAGTTACCATTGTGACACTATACATAGGTAGTGACCTATGTATAGTGCACGCGTGTAATGGTGTCCCCGCACTCACAAAGTCCGGGGAATTTGCCCTGAAAGATGTGGGGGCACCTTGGCTAGTGCCAGGGTGCCCACACAGTAAGTAACTTAGCACCCAACCTTTACCAGGTAAAGGTTAGACATATAGGTGACTTATAAGTTACTTAAGTGCAGTGTTAAATGGCTGTGAAATAACGTGGATGTTATTTCACTCAGGCTGCAATGGCAGGCCTGTGTAAGAATTGTCAGAGCTCCCTATGGGTGGCAAAAGAAATGCTGCAGCCCATAGGGATCTCCTGTAACCCCAATACCCTGGGTACCCCAGTACCATATACTAGGGAATTATAAGGGTGTTCCAGTATGCCAATGTGAATTGGTGAAATTGGTCACTAGGCTGTGAGTGACAATTTAGAAAGTAAAGAGAGAGCATAACCACTGAGGTTCTGGTTAGCAGAGCCTCAGTGAGACAGTTAGTCATCAAACAGGGAACACATACAGGGCACACTTATGAGCACTGGGGCCCTGGCTGGCAGGGTCCCAGTGACACATACAACTAAAACAACATATATACAGTGAAATATGGGGGTAACATGCCAGGCAAGATGGTACTTTCCTACACAACCCTCTCCCCCCCCCCCCAAACGAAGGACAATAAGACTAGCCATGACCTGATGAGTCTTCATTGTCTAAGTGGAAATATCTGGAGAGTCCATCTGCATTGGAGTGGGTACTCCCAGGTCTATGTTCCACTGTATAGTCCATTCCCTGTAGACATATGGACCACCTCAACAATTTAGGGTTTTCACCTTTCATTTGTTTTAGCCAAAGTAGAGGTTTGTGGTCTGTCTGAACAATGAAGCGAGTGCCAAACAGGTATGGCCTCAACTTCTTCAGTGCCCAGACCACAGCAAAGGCCTCCCTCTCTATGGCAGACCAACGCTTTTCTCTAGGGGTCAACCTCCTGCTGATAAAAGCAACAGGTTGATCCTGGCCCTCAGAATTGAGTTGTGATAAGACTGCCCCTACCCCTAATTCAGATGCATCAGTTTGGATAATTAATTTTTTGGAGTAACATGGGCTTTTTAGGACAGGTGCAGAGCACATGGCCTGTTTCAGCTCCTCAAAAGCTTTCTGACAGTTAGCTTTCGACAATACCTTTTTAGGCATTTTCTTTGAAGTGAGGTCATTAAGAGGGGCTGCAATGGAGCCATAGTTCTTTATGAACCTCCTGTAGTACCCAGTGAGGCCTAAAAAGGCTCTCACCTGAGTCTGAGTTGTAGGGGGAACCCAATCTATAATAGTTTGGATTTTCCCCTGAAGTGGTGCAATCTGTTCCCTACCTACAAGGTGCCCCAGATAAACCACTTTCCCCTGCCCTATCTGGCACTTTGAAGCCTTGATAGTGAGGCCTGCCTTTTGCAGGTCCTCCAAAACTTTCCACAAGTGGACCAGGTGATCATCCCAGGTGGAGCTAAAGACGGCTATATCATCTAGATATGCTGCACTAAAAGCCTCCAACCCTTGCAGGACTGTATTCACCAACCTCTGAAAAGTGGCAGGTGCATTTTTCAAACCAAAGAGCATTACTGTGAATTGGTAGTGCCCTCCAATAGTAGAAAATGCAGTTTTTGCTTTAGCATCCTCTGATAATTTGATTTGCCAATACCCTGCAGTCAAATCAAAGGTGCTTAGATACTTGGCAGATGCGAGTGTATCTATTAGCTCATCTGCCCTGGGTATAGGGTGAGCATCAGTTTTAGTTACCTGGTTGAGACCTCTGTAGTCTACACAAAATCTAATTTCCCTTTTCACATCTTTGGAATGAGGCTTTGGTACAAGTACCACAGGAGAGGCCCATGGACTTTCAGAGTGCTCAACCACTCCCAGTTCAAGCATTTTCTGAACCTCTTGTTTTATGCAGTCTCTGACATGGTCAGGCTGCCTATAGATCTTACTTTTGACAGGCATGCTGTCTCCAGTATCTATAGTGTACTCACACCAAGAAGTGGTGCCTGGCACAGTAGAAAAGAGTTCAGAAAACTGACCCAGGAGATTTATGCAGTGGTCTTTCTGCTCAGCAGTAAGACAATCTCCCAGAACTACAGCTTCCACTAGAGCATCTTGTTCTGTGGAAGAGAAGAGATCAGGGAGAGGGTCACTCTCTTCTTCCTGTCCTTCATCTGTTGCCTTGAGCAGGGTGAGATCAGCCCTGTCATAGTAGGGTTTTAGGCGATTGACATGGAGCACCCTAAGGGGACTCCTGGCAGTGCCCAAGTCAACCAAGTAGGTGACTTCTCCCTTCTTTTCAACAATAATGTGGGGACCACTCCATTTGTCTTGAAGTGCTCTTGGGGCCACAGAGTCCAAGACCCACACTTTCTGTCCCGTTGGTACTGAATCAGAACAGCCTTCTGGTCATGCCATTGCTTTTGGAGCTCTTGGCTGGCCTGAAGGTTTTTGCTGGCCTTTTTCATATACTCAGCCATTCTGGATCTTAGGCCAAGTTCATAGTCCACTATGTCTTGCTTAGGAGCTTTTAAAGGTTGTTCCCAACCCTCTTTTACAAGTGTTACAGGACCTCTTACAGGGTGCCCAAATAGGAGTTCAAAGGGACTGAAGCCCACTCCTTTCTGGGGTACCTCTGTAGGAGCCTGGACTGGCTTGTAGTGAGTACCAAGGGGTACTTGCACCTTGCACCAGGCCCAGTTATCCCTTATTAGTGTATAGGGTGTCTAGCAGCTTAGGCTGATAGATAATGGTAGCTTAGCAGAGCAGCTTAGGCTGAACTAGGAGACGTGTGAAGCTACTACAGTACCACTTAGTGTCATATGCACAATATCATAAGAAAACACAATACACAGTTATACTAAAAATAAAGGTACTTTATTTTTATGACAATATGCCAAAGTATCTTAGAGTGTACCCTCAGTGAGAGGATAGGAAATATACACAAGATATATATACACAATACCAAAAATATGCAGTATAGTCTTAGAAAACAGTGCAAACAATGTATAGTTACAATAGGATGCAATGGGGACACATAGGGATAGGGGCAACACAAACCATATACTCCAAAAGTGGAATGCGAACCACGAATGGACCCCAAACCTATGTGACCTTGTAGAGGGTCGCTGGGACTATTAGAAAATAGTGAGAGTTAGAAAAATAACCCTCCCCAAGACCCTGAAAAGTGAGTGCAAAGTGCACTAAAGTTCCCCTAAGGACAAAGAAGTCGTGTTAGAGGAATAATGCAGGAAAGACACAAACCAACAATGCAACAACGATGGATTTCCAATCTTGGGTACCTGTGGAACAAGGGGACCAAGTCCAAAAGTCACAAGCAAGTCGGAGATGGGCAGATGCCCAGGAAATGCCAGCTGTGGGTGCAAAGAAGCTTCTACTGGACAGAAGAAGCTGAGGTTTCTGCAGGAAGGAAAAGGGCTAGAGACTTCCCCTTTGGTGGACGGATCCCTCTCGCCTTGGAGAGTCGTGCAGAAGTGTTTTCCCGCCGAAAGAACGCCAACAAGCCTTGCTAGCTGCAAATCGTGCAGTTAGCATTTTTGGACGCTGCTGTGGCCCAGGAAGGACCAGGATGTCGCAAATTGCGTCAGGAGAGAGAGGGGACGTCGAGCAAGACAAGGAGCCCTCTCAGCAGTAGGTAGCACCCGGAGAAGTGCCAGAAACAGGCACTACGAGGATGCGTGAAACGGTGCTCACCCGAAGTTACACAAAGGAGTCCCACGTCGCCGGAGACCAACTTAGAAAGTCGTGCAATGCAGGTTAGAGTGCCGTGGACCCAGGCTTGGCTGTGCACAAAGGATTTCCGCCGGAAGTGCACAGGGGCCGGAGTAGCTGCAAAAGTCCCGGTTCCCAGCAATGCAGTCTAGCGAGGTGAAGCAAGGACTTACCTCCACCAAACTTGGGCTGAAGAGTCACTGGACTGTGGGGGTCACTTGGACAGAGTCGCTGGATTCGAGGGACCTCGCTCGTCGGGCTGAGAGGATACCCAAGGGACTGGTAATGCAGCTTTTTGGTTCCTGCGGTTGCAGGGGGAAGATTCCGTCGACCCACGGGAGATTTCTTCTGAGCTTCTGGTGCAGAGAGGAGGCAGGCTACCCCCACAGCATGCACAAGCAGGAAAACAGTCGAGAAGGCGGCAGGATCAGCGTTACAGAGTTGCAGTAGTCGTCTTTGCTACTATGTTGCAGGTTTGCAGTCTTCCAGCGCGGTCAGCAGTCGTTTCCTTATCAGAAGGTGAAAAGAGAGATGCAGAGGAACTCGGATGAGCTCTTGCATTCGTTATCTAAAGTTTCCCCAGAGACAGAGACCCTAAATAGCCAGAAAAGAGGGTTTGGCTACCTAGGAGAGAGGATAGGCTACTAACACCTGAAGGAGCCTATCAGCAGGAGTCTCTGACGTCACCT
This sequence comes from Pleurodeles waltl, assembly GCF_031143425.1. NCBI lineage: Eukaryota > Metazoa > Chordata > Amphibia > Caudata > Salamandridae > Pleurodeles > Pleurodeles waltl. Next base: position 396,732 of record NW_027149863.1, on the reverse strand, counting down.
GGTGGCACTGGCCACTCAGAGCAGTCCAGTGTGCCAGCAGCACCTCTGTTTCCAAGATGGCAGAGGTCTGGAGCACACTGGAGGAGCTCTGGACACCTCCCAGGGGAGGCGCAGGTCAGGGGAGTGGTCACTCCCCTTTCCTTTGTCCAGTTTCGCGCCAGAGCAGGGGCTAAGGGGTCCCTGAACCGGTGTAGACTGGCTTATGCAGAATTGGGCACATCTGTGCCCAAGAAAGCATTTCCAGAGGCTGGGGGAGGCTACTCCTCCCCTGCCTTCACACCATTTTCCAAAGGGAGAGGGTGTCACACCCTCTCTCAGAGGAAGTTCTTTGTTCTGCCATCCTGGGCCAGGCCTGGCTGGACCCCAGGAGGGCAGCTGCCTGTCTGAGGGGTTGGCAGCAGCAGCAGCTGCAGTGAAACCCCAGGAAGGGCAGTTTGGCAGTACCAGGGTCTGTGCTACAGACCACTGGGATCATGGGATTGTGCCAACTATGCCAGGATGGCATAGAGGGGGCAATTCCATGATCATAGACATGTTACATGGCCATATTCGGAGTTACCATTGTGAAGCTACATATAGGTAGTGACCTATATGTAGTGCACACGTGTAATGGTGTCCCCGCACTCACAAAGTTCAGGGAATTGGCTCTGAACAATGTGGGGGCACCTTGGCTAGTGCCAGGGTGCCCTCACACTAAGTAACTTTGCACCTAACCTTTACCAGGTAAAGGTTAGACATATAGGTGACTTATAAGTTACTTAAGTGCAGTGTAAAATGGCTGTGAAATAACGTGGACGTTATTTCACTCAGGCTGCAGTGGCAGGCCTGTGTAAGAATTGTCAGAGCTCCCTATGGGTGGCAAAAGAAATGCTGCAGCCCATAGGGATCTCCTGGAACCCCAATACCCTGGGTACCTCAGTACCATATACTAGGGAATTATAAGGGTGTTCCAGTAAGCCAATGTAAATTGGTAAAATTGGTCACTAGCCTGTTAGTGACAATTTGAAAGTAATGAGAGAGCATAACCACTGAGGTTCTGGTTAGCAGAGCCTCAGTGAGACAGTTAGGCACCACACAGGGAACATATACATGCACACCTATGAGCACTGGGGCCCTGTGTGACAGGGTCCCAGTGACACATACATATAGGCCACAAACCTATGAGCACTGGGGTCCTGACCAGCAGGATCCCAGTGACACATAACAAACATACTGAAAACATAGTGTTTTCACTATGAGCACTGAGGCCTGGCTATCAGGATCTCAGTGAGACAGTGAAAACAGTGACAAACACCCTGACATACACTCACAAACAGGCCAAAAGTGGGGGTAAGAAGGCTAGAAAGAGGCTACCTTCTCACAGTAAGTAGTTACAAGTACTTATCCCACCGCTGCACAACCAATGTAGGAGGCTGGCCTGGCTTGTAGTGGGTACCAAGGGGTACTTACACTCTGTACCAGGACCAGTTATCCCCTATTAGTGTAGAAGAGGTGTTTCTAACAGCTTAGGCTGATAGAAGGTAGCTATGGAGAGCAGCTTAGGCTGAACTAGGAGACATGCAAAGCTCCTTCTATACCACTGGTGTCATATGCACAATATCATAAGAAAACACAATACACAGATATACTAAAAATAAAGGTACTTTATTTTTATGACAATATGCCAAAAGTATCTCAGTGAGTATCCTCAGTATGAGGATGCCAAATATACACAAGATATATGTACACAATACCAAAAATATGCAGTAATAGCAAAAGGAAGTAATGCAAGCAATGTAGAATTACAGTAGATTGCAATAGGAGCGCATAGGTATAGGGGCAACACAAACCATATACTCTAGAAGTGGAATGCGAACCACGAATGCACCCCAGACCTATGTGAGCTTGTAGAGGGTCGCTGGGACTGTAAGAAAACAGTGAGGGTTAGAAAAATAGCCCACCCCAAGACCCTGAAAAGTAGGTGTAAAGTGCACCTATACTCCCCAGAGAGCACATGAGTCGTGATAGGGGAATTCTGCAAGGAAGACCACCACCAGCAATGCAACAACAATGGATTTCCGGACGAGAGTATCTGTGGAACAAGGGGACCAAGTCCAAGAGTCGCGACAAAGTAGAGATTGGGCAGATGCCCAGGAAATGGCAGCTGAGGGTGCCAAGAAGCTGCCACCGGATGGTAGAAGCTGTGGATTCTGCAAGAACGAAGAAGACTAGTAACTTCCCCTTTGGAGGATGGATGTCCCACATCGTGAAGAAGCTTGCAGAGGTGTTCCCACGAAGAAAGACCGCAAACAAGCCTTGCTAGCTGCAAGGGTCGCGGTTAGGGTTTTTGGATGTTGCTGTGGCCCAGGAGGGACCAGGTTGTCGCCACTTGCGTGAGGAGACAGAGGGGGCGCCCAGCAAGATAGGGAGCCCTCAGAGAAGCAGGCAGCACCTGCAGAAGTGTCAAAACGGGCACTACGAAGAGGAGTGAAATGGAGCTCACCCGAAGTCACAAAAGGAGATCCCACGACGCTGGAGGACAACTCAGGAGGTTGTGCACTGCAGGTTAGAGTGTCAGGAACCCAGTCTTCGTTGTGCACAAAGGAAATCCTGGAAGAGTGCACAGGAGCTGGAGCAGCTGCAAATCACGCGGTACCCAGCAATGCAGTCTAGCGTGGGGAGGCAAGGACTTACCTCCACCAAACTTGGACTGAAGAGTCACTGGACTGTGGGAGTCACTTGGACAGAGTTGCTGAGTTCCAGGGACCATGCTCGTCGTGCTGAGAGGGGACCCAGAGGACCAGTGATGCAGTTCTTTTGGAGCCTGCGGTTGCAGGGGGAGGATTCCGTTGTCCCACGGGAGATTTCTTCAGAGCTTCTAGTGCAGAGAGGAGTCAGACTACCTCCACAGCATGCACCAGCAGGAAAACAGTCGAGAAGGCGGCAGGATCAGCGATACAAGGTTGCAGTAGTCGTCTTTGCTACTTTGTTGCGGTTTTGCAGGCTTCCTGAGCAGTCAGCGGTGGATTCCTTGGCAGAAGGTGAAGAGAGAGATGCAGAGGAACTCTGATGAGCTCTTGCATTCGTTATCTAAAGCATTCCCCAAAGCAGAGACCCTAAATAGCCAGAAAAGGAGGTTTGGCTACCTAGGAAGGAGGATAGGCTAGCAACACAGGTAAGAGCCTATCAGAAGAAGTCTCTGACATCAGCTGCTGGCACTGGCCACTCAGAGCAGTCCAGTGTGCCAGCAGCACCTCTGTTTCCAAGATGGCAGAACTCTGGAGCACACTGGAGGAGCTTTGAGCACCTCCCCTGGGAGGTGCAAGTCAGGGGAGTGGTCACTCCCCTTTCCTTTGTCCAGTTTCGCGCCAGAGCAGGGCTGGGGGATCCCTGAACCGGTGTAGACTGGCTTATGCAGAGATGGGCACCATCTGTGCCCATCAAAGCATTTCCAGAGGCTGGGGGAGGCTACTCCTCCCCAGCCCTGACACCTTTTTCCAAAGGGAGAGGGTGTAATACCCTCTCTCTGAGGAAGTCCTTTGTTCTGCCTTCCTGGGCCAAGCCTGGCTGGACCCCAGGAGGGCAGAAACCTGTCTGAGGGGTTGGCAGCAGCTGCAGTGAAACCCCGGGAAAGGCAGTTTGGAAGTACCCGCGTCTGTGCTAGAGCCTTGGGGGATCATGGGATTGTCTCCCCAATGCCAAAATGGCATTGGGTTGACAATTCCATGATCTTAGACATGTTACATGGCCATGTTCAGAGTTAGCATTGTGACGCTATACATAGGTAGTGACCTATGTATAGTGCACGCGTGTAATGGTGTCCCCGCACTCACAAAGTCCGGGGAATTTTCACTGAACGATGTGGGGGCACCTTGGCTAGTGCCAGGGTGCCCACACACTAAGTAACTTAGCACCCAACCTTTACCAGGCAAAGGTTAGACATATAGGTGACTTATACGTTACTTAAGTGCAGTGGTAAATGGCTGTGAAATAACGTGGACGTTATTTCACTCAGGCTGCAGTGGCAGGTGTAGGAAAGTACCATCTTGCCTAGCATGTTACCCCCATTTTTCACTGTATATATGTTGTTTTAGTTGTATGTGTCACTGGGACCCTGGTAACCCAGGGCCCCAGTGCTCATAAGTGTGCCTGAATGTGTTACCTGTGTAGTGACTAACTGTCTCACTGAGGCTCTGCTAATCAGAACCTCAGTGGTTATGCTCTATCATTTCTTTCCAAATTGTCACTAACAGGCTAGTGACCAACTTTACCAATTTACATTGGCTTACTGGAACACCCTTATAATTCCCTAGTATTTGGTACTGAGGTACCCAGGGTATTGGGGTTCCAGGAGATCCCTATGGGCTGCAGCATTTCTTTTGCCACCCATCAGGAGCTCTGACAATTCTTACACAGGCCTGCCACTGCAGCCTGAGTGAAATAACGTCCACGTTATTTCACAGCCATTTTACACTGCACTTAAGTAACTTATAAGTCACCTATATGTCTAACCTTTACCTGGTAAAGGTTAGGTGCAAAGTTACTTAGTGTGAGGGCACCCTGGCACTAGCCAAGGTGCCCCCACATTGTTCAGAGCCAATTCCCTGAACTTTGTGAGTGCGGGGACACCATTACACGCGTGCACTACATATAGGTCACTACCTATATGTAGCTTCACAATGGTAACTCCGAATATGGCCATGTAACATGTCTAAGATCATGGAATTGCCCCCTCTATGCCATCCTGGCATAGTTGGCACAATCCCATGATCCCAGTGGTCTTTTGCACAGACCCTGGTACTGCCAAACTGCCCTTCCTGGGGTTTCACTGCAGCTGCTGCTGCTGCCAACCCCTCAGACAGGCATCTGCCCTCCTGGGGTCCAGCCAGGCCTGGCCCAGGATGGCAGAACAAAGAACTTCCTCTGAGAGAGGGTGTGACACCCTCTCCCTTTGGAAAATGGTGTGAAGGCAGGGGAGGAGTAGCCTCCCCCAGCCTCTGGAAATGCTTTCTTGGGCACAGATGTGCCCAATTCTGCATAAGCCAGTCTACACCGGTTCAGGGGACCCCTTAGCCCTGCTCTGGCGCGAAACTGGACAAAGGAAAGGGGAGTGACCACTCCCCTGACCTGCACCTCCCCTGGGAGGTGTCCAGAGCTCCTCCAGTGTGCTCCAGACCTCTGCCATCTTGGAAACAGAGGTGCTGCTGGCACACTGGACTGCTCTGAGTGGCCAGTGCCACCAGGTGACGTCAGAGACTCCTTCTGATAGGCTCCTTCAGGTGTTAGTAGCCTATCCTTTCTCCTAAGTAGCCAAACCCTCTTTTCTGGCTATTTAGGGTCTCTGTCTCTGGGGAAACTTTAGATAACGAATGCAAGAGCTCATCCGAGTTCCTCTGCATCTCTCTCTTCACCTTCTGCAAAGGAATCGACTGCTGACCGCGCTGGAAGCCTGCAACACTGCAACAAAGTAGCAAAGACGACTACTGCAACTCTGTAACGCTGATCCTGCCGCCTTCTCGACTGTTTTACTGGTGGTGCATGCTGTGGGGGTAGTCTGCCTCCTCTCTGCACTAGAAGCTCCGAAGAAATCTCCCGTGGGTCGACGGAATCTTCCCCCTGCAACCGCAGGCACCAAAAAGCTGCATTACCGGTCCCCTGGGTCTCCTCTCAGCACGGCGAGCGAGGTCCCTCGAATCCAGCAACTCTGTCCAAGTGACCCCCACAGTCCAGTGACTCTTCAGTCCAAGTTTGGTGGAGGTAAGTCCTTGCCTCACCTCGCTAGACTGCATTGCTGGGAACCGCGACTTTTGCAGCTACTCCGGCCTCCGTGCACTTCCGGCGGAAATCCTTTGTGCACAGTCCAGCCTGGGTCCACGGCACTCTAACCTGCATTGCACGACCTCCTAAGTTGTTCTCCGGCGACGTGGGACTTCTTTGTGCGACTTCGGGTGAGCACCGTTTCACGCATCCTCGTAGTGCCTGTTTCTGGCACTTCTCCGGATGCTACCTGCTGCTAAGAGGGCTCCTTGTCTTGCTTGACGTCCCCTCTACCTCCTGGTCCAATTTGCGACCTCCTGGTCCCTCCTGGGCCACAGCAGCATCCAAAAACGCTAACTGCACGATTTGCAGCTAGCAAGGCTTGTTGGCGTTCTTTCGGCGGGAAAACACTTCTGCACGACTCTACAAGGCGAGAGGGATCCGTCCTCCAAAGGGGAAGTCTCTAGCCCTTTGCGTTCCTGCAGAAACCGCAGCTTCTTCTGTCCAGTAGAAGCTTCTTTGCACCCGCAGCTGGCATTTCCTGGGCATCTGCCCATCTCCGACTTGCTTGTGACTTTTGGACTTGGTCCCCTTGTTCCACAGGTACCCCAGATTGGAAATCCAGCGTGGTTGCATTGTTGGTTTGTGTCTTTCGTGCATTATTCCTCTAACACGACTTCTTTATCCTTAGGGGAACTTTAGTGCACTTTGCACTCACTTTTCAGGGTCTTGGGGAGGGTTATTTTTCTAACTCTCACTATTTTCTAATAGTCCCAGCGACCCTCTACAAGGTCACATAGGTTTGGGGTCCATTCGTGGTTTGCATTCCACTTTTGGAGTATATGGTTTGTGTTGCCCCTATCCCTATGTGTCCCCATTGCATCCTATTGTAACTATACATTGTTTGCACTGTTTTCTAAGACTATACTGCATATTTTTGCTATTGTGTATATATATCTTGTGTATATTTCCTATCCTCTCACTGAGGGTACACTCTAAGATACTTTGGCATATTGTCATAAAAATAAAGTACCTTTATTTTTAGTATAACTGTGTATTGTGTTTTCTTATGATATCGTGCATATGACACTAAGTGGTACTGTAGTAGCTTCACACGTCTCCTAGTTCAGCCTAAGCTGCTCTGCTAAGCTACCATTATCTATCAGCCTAAGCTGCTAGACACCCTATACACTAATAAGGGATAACTGGGCCTGGTGCAAGGTGCAAGTACCCCTTGGTACTCACTACAAGCCAGTCCAGCCTCCTACATTGGTTGTGCAGCGGTGGGATAAGTGCTTTGAGACTCCTTACCACTCTTGTCATTGTACTTTTCATAAGAGAAAAATATACAAAACAAGGTCAGTGTATATACACATAGCTAAAAAGTTTTGCATTTCCTCTTTTCACTCTTTTCTAAGTTCTGAAAAGTACTTCTAAACTTTCTAAAAAGTTTTTAAAGTTTTTTTTCTCTGTCTTTCTAAAAGCTCTGACAAACTTTTTTCTCTTTTGCTATCACTTTAACTCTCTCTAGAAATGTCTGGCACAGGCCAAAATGTTGATCTGTCTAAACTTGCATATGATCACCTTAGCTGGAAAGGAGCAAGGAGTATCTGCATAGAGAGAGGTTTGAGTGTAGGGAAGAATCCTTCCTTGGAATTGTTACTTAACATGCTTAGAGAACAGGATAAGGCTAGAAGTGCCCCATCTGTTGAAAAAGTAGCTAATGGTTCCCAATCTGATCCAGGGACTCCCCCAGGAAAAGATTCAGGAAAGAAACTTCCTAGCCTGCCCATTACTAGACAGTCTAGCATAGTTGGTAATGATGAAGAGCCACACCATACAAATAGTGTTGTCTCACATCATAGCAAAAGCATTTATTCACACCACAGTGGTACTGATGTTTCTGTTAGCCAAGCTGTTAGGGTGCCCTCTGTAAGGGACAGGTCTCCTTCTGTTCATTCCCATCATACCTCTGTATCTAGAAATGTCCCTCCCACCAACCCTGATGACAGATTGTTAGAAAGGGAACTCAATACGTTGAGGGTGGAACAAACCAGACTGAAGCTTAAAAAGCAATAGCTGGATTTGGATAGACAGTCTTTAGAATTAGAGAAGGAAAGACAGAAGTTGGGTTTAGATACCCATGGTGGCAGCAGCAGTATTCCCCATAGTCATCCTGCAAAAGAGCATGATTCCAGGAATCTGCACAAGATAGTTCCCCCTTATAAGGAGGGGGGTGACATTAACAAGTGGTTTGCTGCACTTGAGAGGGCCTGTGGTGTACAGGATGTCCCTCAAAGGCAGTGGGCTGCTATCCTATGGCTATCATTTAGTGGAAAAGGTAGGGATAGGCTCCTTACAGTGAAAGAAAGTGATGCCAATAATTTTACAGTACTTAAGAATGTACTCCTGGATGGTTATGGCTTAACCACTGAACAATACAGGATAAAGTTCAGAGAGACCAAAAAGGAGTCTTCACAAGACTGGGTTGATTTCATTGACCATTCAGTGAAGGCCTTGGAGGGGTGGTTACATGGCAGTAAAGTTACTGATTATGACAGCCTGCATAACTTGATCCTGAGAGAGCATATTCTTAATAATTGTGTCTGATTTGTTGCACCAGTACTTGGTGGACTCTGATCTGACCTCTCCCCAAGAATTGGGAAAGAAGGCAGACAAATGGGTCAGAACAAGGGTGAACAGAAAAGTTCATACAGGGGGTGACAAAGATGGTAACAAAAAGAAGGATGGTAAGTCTTCTGACAAGGGTGGGGACAAATTTAAAAATGAGTCTTCATCAGGCCCACAAAAACACTCTGGTGGGGGGGGTGGGCCCAAATCCTCCTTTAATCAAAACAAAGAAAAGAAACCATGGTGCTATTTATATAAAGTAAAAGGCCATTGGACAACAGATCCCAGTTGTCCAAAGAAAAGCACCAAGCGTCCTACCACTACAACCCCTACTGCTACCCCTAGTGTCCCTACTAATAGCAGTGGTGGTGGGAGCAAACCTACTAATAGCCAATCCAAGGGAGTATCTGGGCTCACTATTGGTAACTTAGTTGGGGTTGGCCTTGTTAGGGAGGCCACAGAGGCTGTGTTAGTCTCTGAGGGGGCTATTGATTTAGCCATCTTAGTTGCTTGTCCCCTTAATATGGATAAGTACAAGCAGCTACCCCTAATAAATGGTGTTGAGGTTCAGGCCTACAGGGACACTGGAGCCAGTGTGACTATGGTCATAGAGAAACTGGTCCACCCTGAACAACACCTACTTGGTCACCAGTACCAAGTAACCAATGCTCACAACAACACACTTAGCCACCCCATGGCTGTTGTTAATCTCAACTGGGGGGGGGTAACTGGTCCAAAGAAAGTTGTGGTAGCTTCAGATTTACCTGTAGACTGTCTATTAGGGAATGATTTGGAGACATCAGCTTGGTCAGATGTGGAGTTGGAGGCCCATGCAGCAATGCTGGGCATCCCAGGGCATATTTTTGCTTTGACAAGGGCTCAGGCCAGAAAGCAAAAAGGACAGGGAAGCTTGGATCCTGGAACAATGGACCAAGTGCTCCCTAAAGCTAGGGCTAGTAGAAGCAAACCACTTCCTACTATCCCTCCCTCTACAGTGGATTCAACTTCTGAGGAAGAAGAATTCCCTCCTTGTGCAGAACCTACACCAGAGGAGCTTCAAGCAGACACTGCTGAGCTTTTGGGTGAAGGGGGGCCTGCCAGGGAGGAGCTGAGTGTGGCACAGCAAACCTGTCCCACATTAGAGGGTCTCAGACAGCAAGCTGTCAAACAGGCTAATGGGGATGTCAGTGACTCTCACAGAGTTTACTGGGAGGACAACCTCTTGTACACTGAGCACAGGGATCCTAAACCTGGAGCTGCCAGGAGACTAGTGATTCCTCAGGAGTACAGAAAGTTCCTCCTAACTCTTGCCCACGACATTCCCCTAGCTGGGCACCTGGGTCAAATGAAAACTTGGGACAGACTGGTTCCATTGTTTCATTGGCCTAGGATGTCTGAGGACACAAGAGATTTTTGTAAGTCCTGTGAAACCTGTCAAGCCAGTGGCAAAACAGGTGGCACCCCAAAGGCACCCCTTATTCCACTGCCTGTGGTTGGGGTTCCCTTTGAAAGGGTAGGGGTTGACATACTTGGCCCCCTTGACCCTCCTACTGCTTCAGGCAATAGGTTTATCTTGGTGGTAGTGGACCATGCCACAAGATACCCTGAAGCAATTCCTTTAAGGACCACTACAGCACCTGCAGTGGCAAAGGCCCTCCTGGGAATATTTTCTATGGTGGGCTTCCCAAAGGAAGTAGTATCAGACAGGGGAAGCAATTTCATGTCTGCATACTTAAAGGCCATGTGGAAGGAGTGTGGTGTAACGTACAAGTTCACAACACCCTATCATCCACAAACAAATGGAATGGTGGAGAGATTTAATAAAACTCTCAAAGGCATGATTATGGGTCTCCCTGAAAAACTCCGCAGGAGATGGGATATCCTTCTACCATGCCTCCTTTTTGCCTACAGGGAGGTACCCCAGAAAGGAATGGGCTTCAGCCCCTTTGAACTTCTTTTTGGACACCCTGTTAGGGGTCCACTCACACTTGTAAAGGAGGGTTGGGAACAACCTTTAAAAGCTCCTAAGCAGGATATGGTGGATTATGTACTTGGCCTCAGATCAAGGATGGCTGAGTACATGAAAAAGGCCAGCAAAAACCTTCAGGCCAGCCAAGAGCTCCAGAAGCAATGGCATGACCAGAAGGCTGTTTTGGTTCAGTACCAACCAGGGCAGAAAGTGTGGGTCTTGGAGCCTGTGGCCCCAAGAGCACTCCAAGATAAATGGAGTGGACCCCACACAATTGTTGAAAAGAAGGGAAAAGTCACCTATTTAGTTGACTTAGGCACTGCCAGGAGTCCCCTTAGGGTGCTCCATGTCAACCGCCTGAAACCCTACTATGACAGGGCTGATCTCACCCTGCTCATGGCAACTGATGAGGGACAGGAAGAAGACAGTGATCCTCTACCTGATCTCTTCTCTTCCACAGAACAAGATGCTCTTGTGGAAGGTGTAGTTTTGGCTGATTGTCTTACTGCTGAGCAGAAAGACCATTGCATAAATCTCCTAGATCAATTCTCTGAACTCTTCTCTACTGTGCCAGGTACCACTTCTTGGTGTGAGCACACTATAGATACTGGAGACAGTTTACCTGTCAAAAGTAAGATCTATAGGCAGCCTGACCATGTCAGGGACTGCATAAAGCAAGAGGTGCAGAAAATGTTAGAACTAGGAGTGGTTGAGCACTCTGAAAGTCCATGGGCTTCTCCTGTGGTACTTGTACCAAAACCCCATTCCAAAGATGGAAAGAAGGAAATGCGGTTTTGTGTAGACTATAGAGGTCTCAACTTGGTAACCAAAACTGATGCTCACCCTATACCCAGGGCAGATGAGCTCATAGATACACTGGCATCTGCCAAGTATCTAAGCACTTTTGATTTGACTGCAGGGTAATGGCAGATCAAATTGTCAGAAGATGCTAAACCTAAAACTGCATTTTCAACCATTGGAGGACATTACCAGTTTACTGTAATGCCTTTTGGTTTGAAAAATGCACCTGCCACTTTTCAAGGGTTGGTGAACACAGTCCTGCAAGGGCTGGAAGCTTTCAGTGCAGCATATTTGGACGATATAGCTGTCTTTACCTCCAGCTGGGATGATCACCTGGTCCACCTATGAAAAGTTTTGGAGGCCCTGCAGAAGGCAGGCCTCACTATCAAGGCTTCAAAGTGCCAGATAGGGCAGGGGAAGGTGGTTTATCTGGGACACCTTGTTGGTGGGGAACAGATTGCACCACTTCAGGGGAAAATCCAAACAATTATTGATTGGGTTCCCCCTACCACTCAGACTCAGGTGAGAGCCTTCCTAGGCCTCACTGGGTATTACAGGAGGTTCATTAAGAACTATGGCTCCATTGCAGCCCCTCTAAATGACCTCACATCCAAAAAGATGCCTAAAAAGGTATTGTGGACAGCTAGCTGTCAGAAAGCTTTTGAGGAGCTGAAGCAGGCCATGTGCTCTGCACCTGTCCTGAAAAGCCCTTGTTACTCTAAAAAATTCTATGTCCAAACTGATGCATCTGAATTAGGAGTAGGGGCAGTCCTATCACAACTTAATTCTGAGGGCCAGGATCAACCTGTTGCTTTTATTAGTAGGAGGTTGACCCCTAGAGAAAAGCGTTGGTCTGCCATAGAGAGGGAGGCCTTTGCTGTGGTCTGGGCTCTGAAGAAGTTGAGGCCATACCTGTTTGGCACTCACTTCATTGTTCAGACAGACCACAAACCTCTACTTTGGCTAAAACAAATGAAAGGTGAAAATCCTAAATTGTTGAGGTGGTCCATATCCCTACAGGGAATGGACTATACAGTGGAACATAGACCTGGGAGTAGCCACTCCAATGCAGATGGACTCTCCAGATATTTCCACTTAGACAATGAAGACTCATCAGGTCATGGCTAGTCTTATTGTCCTTCGTTTGGGGGGGGGGGTTGTGTAGGAAAGTACCATCTTGCCTGGCATGTTACCCCCATTTTTCACTGTGTATATGTTGTTTTAGTTGCATGTGTCACTGGAACCCTGGTAACCCAGGGCCCCAGTGCTCATAAGTGTGCCTGAATGTGTTACCTGTGTAGTGACTAACTGTCTCACTGAGGCTCTGCTAATCAGAACCTCAGTGGTTATGCTCTCTCATTTCTTTCCAAATTGTCACTAACAGGCTAGTGACCAATTTTACCAATTTACATTGGCTTACTGGAACACCCTTATAATTCCCTAGTATATGGTACTGAGGTACCCAGGGTATTGGGGTTCCAGGAGATCCCTATGGGCTGCAGCATTTCTTTTGCCACCCATAGGGAGCTCTGACAATTCTTACACAGGCCTGCCACTGCAGCCTGAGTGAAATAACGTCCACTATTTTTCACAGCCATTTTACACTGCACTTAAGTAACTTATCAGTCACCTATATGTCTAACCTTTACCTGGTAAAGGTTAGGTGCAAAGTTACTTAGTGTGAGGGCACCCTGGCATTAGCCAAGGTGCCCCCACATTGTTCAGAGCCAATTCCCTGAACTTTGTGAGTGCGGGGACACCATTACACGCGTGCACTACATATAGGTCACTACCTATATGTAGCTTCACAATGGTAACTCCGAATATGGCCATGTAACATGTCTAAAATCATGGAATTGCCCCCTCTATGCCATCCTGGCATAGTTGGCACAATCCCATGATCCCAGTGGTCTGTAGCACAGACCCTGGTACTGCCAAACTGCCCTTCCTGGGGTTTCACTGCAGCTGCTGCTGCTGCCAACCCCTCAGACAGGCATCTGCCCTCCTGGGGTCCAGCCAGGCCTGGCCCAGGATGGCAGAACAAAGAACTTCCTCTGAGAGAGGGTGTGACACCCTCTCCCTTTGGAAAATGGTGTGAAGGCAGGGGAGGAGTAGCCTCCCCCAGCCTCTGGAAATGCTTTCTTGGGCACAGATGTGCCCAATTCTGCATAAGCCAGTCTACACCAGTTCAGGGGACCCCTTAGCCCTGCTCTGGCGCGAAACTGGACAAAGGAAAGGGGAGTGACCACTCCCCTGACCTGCACCTCCCCTGGGAGGTGTCCAGAGCTCCTCCAGTGTGCTCCAGACCTCTGCCATCTTGGAAACAGAGGTGCTGCTGGCACACTGGACTGCTCTGAGTGGCCAGTGCCACCAGGTGACGTCAGAGACTCCTTCTGATAGGCTCCTTCAGGTGTTAGTAGCCTATCCTCTCTCCTAAGTAGCCAAACCCTCTTTTCTGGCTATTTAGGGTCTCTGTCTCTGGGGAAACTTTAGATAACGAATGCAAGAGCTCATCCGAGTTCCTCTGCATCTCTCTCTTCACCTTCTGCCAAGGAATCGACTGCTGACCGCGCTGGAAGCCTGCAACACTGCAACAAAGTAGCAAAGACGACTACTGCAACTCTGTAACGCTGATCCTGCCGCCTTCTCGACTGTTTTACTGGTGGTGCATGCTGTGGGGGTAGTCTGCCTCCTCTCTGCACTAGAAGCTCCGAAGAAATCTCCCGTGGGTCGACGGAATCTTCCCCCTGCAACCGCAGGCACCAAAAAGCTGCATTACCGGTCCCCTGGGTCTCCTCTCAGCATGACGAGCGAGGTCCCTCGAATCCAGCAACTCTGTCCAAGTGACCCCCACAGTCCAGTGACTCTTCAGTCCAAGTTTGGTGGAGGTAAGTCCTTGTCTCACCTCGCTAGACTGCATTGCTGGGAACCGCGACTTTTGCAGCTACTCCGGCCTCCGTGCACTTCCGGCGGAAATCCTTTGTGCACAGTCCAACCTGGGTCCCACGGCACTCTAACCTGCATTGCACGACCTCCTAAGTTGTTCTCCGGCGACGTGGGACTTCTTTGTGAGACTTCGGGTGAGCACTGTTTCACGCATCCTCGTAGTGCCTGTTTCTGGCACTTCTTCGGGTGCTACCTGCTGCTAAGAGGGCTCCTTGTCTTGCTCGACGTCCCCTCTACCTCCTGGTCCAATTTGCGACCTCCTGGTCCCTCCTGGGCCACAGCAGCATCCAAAAACGCTAACTGCATGATTTGCAGCTAGCAAGGCTTGTTGGCGTTCTTTCGGCGGAAAAACACTTCTGCACGACTCTACTAGGCGAGAGGGATCCGTCCTCCAAAGGGGAAGTCTCTAGCCCTTTGCGTTCCTGCAGAAACCGCAGCTTCTTCTGTCCAGTAGAAGCTTCTTTGCACCCGCAGCTGGCATTTCCTGGGCATTTGCCCATCTCCGACTTGCTTGTGACTTTTGGACTTGGTCCCCTTGTTCCACAGGTACCCCAGATGGGAAATCCAGCGTGGTTGCATTGTTGGTTTGTGTCTTTCCTGCATTATTCCTCTAACACGACTTCTTTATCCTTAGGGGAACTTTAGTGCACTTTGCACTCACTTTTCAGGGTCTTGGGGAGGGTTATTTTTCTAACTCTCACTATTTTCTAATAGTCCCAGCGACCCTCTACAAGGTCACATAGGTTTGGGGTCCATTCGTGGTTCGCATTCCACTTTTGGAGTATATGGTTTGTGTTGCCCCTATCCCTATGTGTCCCCATTGCATCCTATTGTAACTATACATTGTTTGCACTGTTTTCTAAGACTATACTGCATATTTTTGCTATTGTGTATATATATCTTGTGTATATTTCCTATCCTCTCACTGAGGGTACACTCTAAGATACTTTGGCATATTGTCATAAAAATAAAGTACCTTTATTTTTAGTATAACTGTGTATTGTGTTTTCTTATGATATCGTGCATATGACACTAAGTGGTACTGTAGTAGCTTCACACGTCTCCTAGTTCAGCCTAAGCTGCTCTGCTAAGCTACCATTATCTATCAGCCTAAGCTGCTAGACACCCTATACACTAATAAGGGATAACTGGGCCTGGTGCAAGGTGCAAGTACCCCTTGGTACTCACTACAAGCCAGTCCAGCCTCCTACAGCAGGCCTGTGTAAGAATTGTCGGAGCTACCTGTGGGTGGCAAAAGAAATGCTGCAGCCCATAGGGATCTCCTGGAACCCCAATACCCTGGGTACCTCAGTACCATATACTAGGGAATTATAAGGGTGTTCCATTATGCCAATGTGAATTGGTGAAATTGGTCACTAGTCTGTTAGGGACAATTTAGAAAGTAAAGAGAGAGCATAACCACTGAGGTTCTGGTTAGCAGAGCCTCAGTGAGACAGTTAGTCATCACACAGGGAACACATACAAGGCACACTTATGACCACTGGGTGTAGGAGGCTGGACTGGCTTGTAGTGAGTACCTAGGGGTACTTGCACCTTGCACCAGGCCCAGTTATCCCTTATTAGTGTATAGGGTGTCTAGCAGCTTAGGCTGATAGATAATGGTAGCTAGCAGAGCAGCTTAGGCTGAACTAGGAGACGTGTGAAGCTACTACAGTACCACTTAGTGTCATATGCACAATATCATAAGAAAACACAATACACAGTTATACTAAAAATAAAGGTACTTTATTTTTATGACAATATGCCAAAGTATCTTAGAGTGTACCCTCAGTGAGAGGATAGGAAATATACACAAGATATATATATACAATAGCAAAAATATGCAGTATAGTCTTAGAAAACAGTGCAAACAATGTATAGTTACAATAGGATGCAATGGGGAAACATAGGGATAGGGGCAACACAAACCATATACTCCAAAAGTGGAATGCGAAGCACGAATGGACCCCAAACCTATGTGACCTTGTAGAGGGTCGCTGGGACTATTAGAAAATAGTGAGAGTTAGAAAAATAACCCTCCCCAAGACCCTGAAAAGTGAGTGCAAAGTGCACTAAAGTTCCCTTAAGGACAAAGAAGTCGTGTTAGAGGAATAATGCAGGAAAGACACAAACCAACAATGCAACAACTGTGGATTTCCAATCTAGGGTACCTGTGGAACAAGGGGACCAAGTCCAAAAGTCACAAGCAAGTCGGAGATGGGCAAATGCCCAGGAAATGCCAGCTGCGGGTGCAAAGAAGCTTCTAATGGACAGAAGAAGCTGAGGTTTCTGCAGGAACGAAAAGGGCTAGAGACTTCCCCTTTGGTGGACGGATCCCTCTCGCCGTGGAGAGTCGTGCAGAAGTGTTTTCCCGCCGAAAGAACGCCAACAAGCCTTGCTAGCTGCAAATCGTGCGGTTAGCGTTTTTGGACGCTGCTGAGGCCCAGGAGGGACCAGGAGGTCGCAAATTGGACCAGCAGAGAAAGGGGACGTCGAGCAAGACAAGGAGCCCTCTCTGAAGCAGGTAGCACCCGGAGAAGTGCCAGAAACAGGCACTACGAGGATGCGTGAAACGGTGCTCACCCGAAGTCGCACAAAGAAGTCCCATGTCGCCGGAGAACAACTTAGGAGGTTGTGCAATGCAGGCTAGAGTGCCGTGGGTCCAGGCTGGACTGTGCACAAAGGATTTCCGCCGGAAGTGCACGGAGGCCGGAGTAGCTGCAAAAGTCGCGGTTTCCAGCAATGCAGCCCAGCGAGGTGAGGCAAGGACTTGCCTCCACCAAACTTGGACTGAAGAGTCACTGGACTGTGGGGGTCACTTGGACAGAGTCGCTGGATTCGAGGGACCTCGCTCGTCGTGCTGAGAGGAGACCCAAGGGACCGGTAATGCAGCTTTTTGGTGCCTGCGGTTGCAGGGGGAAGATTCCGTCGACCCACAGGAGATTTCTTCGGAGCTTCTGGTGCAGAGAGGAGGCAGACTACCCCCACAGCATGCACAAGCAGGAAAACAGTCGAGAAGGCGGCAGGATCAGCGTTACAGAGTTGCAGTAGTCGTCTTAGCTACTTTGTTGCAGGTTTGCAGGCTTCCAGCGCGGTCAGCAGTCGATTCCTTATCAGAAGGTGAAGAGAGAGATGCAGAGGAACTCGGCTGAGCTCTTGCATTCGTTATCTAAAGTTTCCCCAGAGACAGAGACCCTAAATAGCCAGAAAAGAGGGTTTGGCTACCTAGGAGAGAGGATAGGCTAGCAACACCTGAAGGAGCCTATCACAAGGAGTCTCTGACGTCACCTGGTGGCACTGGCCACTCAGAGCAGTCCAGTGTGCCAGCAGCACCTCTGTTTCCAAGATGGCAGAGGTCTGGAGCACACTGGAGGAGCTCTGGGCACCTCCCAGGGGAGGTACAGGTCAGGGGAGTGGTCACTCCCCTTTCCTTTGTCCAGTTTCGCGCCAGAGCAGGGCTAAGGGGTCCCTGAACCGGTGTAGACTGGTATATACATATATATAGTGAAATATGGGGGTAACATGCCAGGCAAGATGGTACTTTCCTACACCTGGCTAGCAGGATCCCAGTGAGACCATGAATGAGAGTTAACACCCTGACATATACTCACAAACAGGCCAAAAGTGGGGGTAACAAGGCTAGAAAGAGGCTACTTTTCTACAATAGGTCTAGGGGCAACATAAACCATATACTAAGAAAGTGGAATGCGAATCACAATTTCCCCCCTAGCCAAGTGTAGTGTGTGCAGAATCACTGGGAGAGTAAGAATACGCTAAAGGTAAGTAAATTACCCCACCTCAGAGCCCAGAAAAGCAGGAGTAAAGTACTGCAAGTTTCCTTAAGACACACTACACCTCGTGATTGGGAGTCCTGAGTTAGTCGATGAAGTAATGCACCCTAGGAAGATGCCAGTGAGTTCCTGCATGACACAAAGGATGTCCCACGATGTGAAGATGGATGCAGATGTGATTTCATGTTGGAATTTGCCAACAAGCCTTGGTTAGGACAAAAGTGAGTTTTGCGTCAAAATGACGCTGGCTGGATCCAGCAAGGACCTGAAGGCCTCAACTCTATATGAGGAGGAAGAGGGGGCTCTCAGCACTTTAGAGAGCCCTCAGGATGCCAGGCAGCACCCACTGGAGTCCCAGGACATGAGGATAAAGGAGGTGCAAAATGCGGTTGGTTCAGCACAACAAAGGAAGGTCCCACGCTGCCGGAGAAAAACTCAGCGAGTTGAGCATCACAGGATGGAGTGCTGGAGAACTGGGCATTAATAAAGTTTTCAAATAGTGAACAGAGGCTTCAGGAGGTGAAAAAGACGCAGTACACAGGGGTACCATCGCTTTCAGGGAAGGCAAGGTCTTATCTCCTCCAAAATTTGTCAGCAGGACCTTAGGACTGTAGGAAAGTACCATCTTGCCTGGCATGTTACCCCCATTTTTTCACTGTATATATGTTGTTTTAGTTGTATGTGTCACTGGGACCCTGGTAACCCAGGGCCCCAGTGCTCATAAGTGTGCCTGAATGTGTTACCTGTGTAGTGACTAACTGTCTCACTGAGGCTCTGCTAATCAGAACCTCAGTGGTTATGCTCTCTCATTTCTTTCCAAATTGTCACTAACAGGCTAGTGACCAATTTTACCAATTTACATTGGCTTACTGGAACACCCTTATAATTCCCTAGTATATGGTACTGAGGTACCCAGGGTATTGGGGTTCCAGGAGATCCCTATGGGCTGCAGCATTTCTTTTGCCACCCATAGGGAGCTCTGACAATTCTTACACAGGCCTGCCACTGCAGCCTGAGTGAAATAACGTCCACGTTATTTCACAGCCATTTTACACTGCACTTAAGTAACTTATAAGTCACCTATATGTCTAACCTTTACCTGGTAAAGGTTAGGTGCAAAGTTACTTAGTGTGAGAGCACCCTGGCACTAGCCAAGGTGCCCCCACATTGTTCAGGGCCAATTCCCCGGACTTTGTGAGTGCGGGGACACCATTACACGCGTGCACTACATATAGGTCACTACCTATATGTAGCTTCACAATGGTAACTCTGAATATGGCCATGTAACATGTCTATGATCATGGAATTGCCCCCTCTATACCATCCTGGCATAGTTGGCACAATCCCATGATCCCAGTGGTCTGTAGCACAGACCCTGGTACTGCCAAACTGCCCTTCCTGGGGTTTCACTGCAGCTGCTGCTGCTGCCAACCCCTCAGACAGGCAGCTGCCCTCCTGGGGTCCAGCCAGGCCTGGCCCAGGATGGCAGAACAAAGGACTTCCTCTGAGAGAGGGTGTTACACCCTCTCCCTTTGGAAAATGGTGTGAAGGCAGGGGAGGAGTAGCCTCCCCCAGCCTCTGGAAATGCTTTCTTGGGCACAGATGTGCCCAATTCTGCATAAGCCAGTCTACACCGGTTCAGGGGACCCCTTAGCCCTGCTCTGGTGCGAAACTGGACAAAGGAAAGGGGAGTGACCACTCCCCTGACCAGCACCTCCCCTGGGAGGTGTCCAGAGCTCCCCCAGTGTGCTCCAGACCTCTGCCATCTTGGAAACAGAGGTGCTGCTGGCACACTGGATTGCTCTGAGTGGCCAGTGCCACCAGGTGACGTCAGAGACTCCTTCTGATAGGCTCCTTCAGGCCTATCCTCTCTCCTAGGTAGCCAAAGCCTCTTTTCTGGCTATTTAGGGTCTCTGTCTCTGGGGAAACTTTAGATAACGAATGCAAGAGCTCATCCGAGTTCCTCTGCATCTCTCTCTTCACCTTCTGCCAAGGAATCG
The DNA here is from genome assembly GCF_031143425.1 of Pleurodeles waltl. Taxonomy (NCBI): domain Eukaryota; kingdom Metazoa; phylum Chordata; class Amphibia; order Caudata; family Salamandridae; genus Pleurodeles; species Pleurodeles waltl. Next base: position 376,858 of record NW_027149863.1, on the reverse strand, counting down.
ACTGCTGACCGCGCTGGAAGCCTGCAAACCTGCAACATAGTAGCAAAGACAACTACTGCAACTCTGTAACGCTGATCCTGCCGCCTTCTTGACTGTTTTCCTGGTGGTGCATGCTGTGGGGTTGTGAGAAGGTAGCCTCTTTCTAGCCTTGTTACCCCCACTTTTGGCCTGTTTGTGAGTGTATGTCAGGGTGTTTGTCACTGTTTTCACTGTCTCACTGGGATCCTGATAGCCAGGCCTCAGTGCTCATAGTGAAAACACTATGTTTTCAGTATGGTTGTTATGTGTCACTGGGATCCTGCTGGTCAGGACCCCAGTGCTCATAGGTTTGTGGCCTAAATGTATGTGTCACTGGGACCCTGTCACACAGGGCCCCAGTGCTCATAGGTGTGCATGTATATGTTCCCTGTGTGGTGCCTAACTGTCTCACTGAGGCTCTGCTAACCAGAACCTCAGTGGTTATGCTCTCTCATTACTTTCAAATTGTCACTAACAGGCTAGTGACCAATTTTACATTGGCTTACTGGAACACCCTTATAATTCCCTAGTATATGGTACTGAGGTACCCAGGGTATTGGGGTTCCAGGAGATCCCTATGGGCTGCAGCATTTCTTTTGCCACCCATAGGGAGCTCTGACAATTCTTACACAGGCCTGCCACTGCAGCCTGAGTGAAATAACGTCCACGTTATTTCACAGCCATTTTACACTACACTTAAGTAACTTATAAGTCACCTATATGTCTAACCTTTACCTGGTAAAGGTTAGGTGCAAAGTTACTTAGTGTGAGGGCACCCTGGCACTAGACAAGGTGCCCCCACATTGTTCAGAGCCAATTCCCTGAACTTTGTGAGTGCGGGGACACCATTACACACGTGCACTACATATAGGTCACTACCTATATGTAGCTTCACAATGGTAACTCCGAATATGGCCATGTAACATGTCTATGATCATGGAATTGCCCCCTCTATGCCATCCTGGCATAGTTGGCACAATCCCATGGTCCCAGTGGTCTGTAGCACAGACCCTGGTACTGCCAAACTGCCCTTCCTGGGGTTTCACTGCAGCTGCTGCTGCTGCCAACCCCTCAGACAGGCATCTGCCCTCCTGGGGTCCAGCCAGGCCTGGCCCAGGATGGCAGAACAAAGAACTTCCTCTGAGAGAGGGTGTGACACCCTCTCCCTTTGGAAAATGGTGTGAAGGCAGGGGAGGAGTAGCCTCCCCCAGCCTCTGGAAATGCTTTCTTGGGCACAGATGTGCCCAATTCTGCATAAGCCAGTCTACACCGGTTCAGGGACCCCTTAGCCCCTGCTCTGGCGCGAAACTGGACAAAGGAAAGGGGAGTGACCACTCCCCTGACCTGCACCTCCCCTGGGAGGTGTCCAGAGCTCCTCCAGTGTGCTCCAGACCTCTGCCATCTTGGAAACAGAGGTGCTGCTGGCACACTGGACTGCTCTGAGTGGCCAGTGCCACCAGGTGACGTCAGAGACTCCTGCTGATAGGCTCCTTCAGGTGTTAGTAGCCTATCCTCTCTCCTAGGTAGCCAAACCCTCTTTTCTGGCTATTTAGGGTCTCTGTCTCTGGGGAAACTTTAGATAACGAATGCATGAGCTCAGCCGAGTTCCTCTGCATCTCTCTCTTCACCTTCTGATAAGGAATCGACCGCTGACCGCGCTGGAAGCCTGCAAACCTGCAACATAGTAGCAAAGACGACTACTGCAACTCTGTAACGCTGATCCTGCCGCCTTCTCGACTGTTTTCCTGCTTGTGCATGCTGTGGGGGTAGTCTGCCTCCTCTCTGCACCAGAAGCTCCGAAGAAATCTTCCGTGGGTCGACGGAATCTTCCCCCTGCAACCGCAGGCACCAAAAAGCTGCATCACCGGTCCCTTGGGTCTCCTCTCAGCACGACGAGCGAGGTCCCTCGAATCCAGCGACTCTGTCCAAGTGACCCCCACAGTCCAGTGACTCTTCAGTCCAAGTTTGGTGGAGGTAAGTCCTTGCCTCACCTTGCTAGACTGCATTGCTGGGAACCGCGACTTTTGCAGCTACTCCGGCCCCTGTGCACTTCCGGCGGAAATCCTTTGTGCACAGCCAAGCCTGGGTCCACGGCACTCTAACCTGCATTGCACGACTTTCTAAGTTGGTCTCCGGTGACGTGGGACTCCTTTGTGTAACTTCGGGTGAGCTCCGTTTCATGCATCCTCGTAGTGCCTGTTTCTGGCACTTCTCCGGGTGCTACCTGCTGCTAAGAGGGCTCCTTGTCTTGCTCGACGTCCCCTCTACCTCCTGGTCCAATTTGCAACCTCCTGGTCCCTCCTGGGCCACAGCAGCGTCCAAAAACGCTAACCGCACGATTTGCAGCTAGCAAGGCTTGTTGGCGTTCTTTCGGCGGGAAAACACTTCTGCATGACTCTCCACGGCGAGTGGGATCCGTCCACCAAAGGGGAAGTCTCTAGCCCTTTTCGTTCCTGCAGAAACCTCAGCTTCTTCTGTCCAGTAGAAGCTTCTTTGCATCCACAGCTGGCATTTCCTGGGCATATGCCCATCTCCGACTTGCTTGTGACTTTTGGACTTGGTCCCCTTGTTCCACAGGTACCCTAGATTGGAAATCCATCGTTGTTGCATTGTTGGTTTGTGTTTTTCCTGCATTATTCCTCTAACACGACTTCTTTATCCTTAGGGGAACTTTAGTGCACTTTGCACTCACTTTTCAGGGTCTTGGGGAGGGTTATTTTTCTAACTCTCACTATTTTCTAATAGTCCCAGCGACCCTCTACAAGGTCACATAGGTTTGGGGTCCATTCGTGGTTCACATTCCACTTTTGGAGTATATGGTTTGTGTTGCCCCTATCCCTATGCGTCCCCATTGCATCCTATTGTAACTATACATTGTTTGCACTGGTTTCTAAGACTATACTGCATATTTTTGCTATTGTGTATATATATCTTGTGTATATTTCCTATCCTCTCACTGAGGGTACACTCTAAGATACTTTGGCATATTGTCATAAAAATAAAGTACCTTTATTTTTAGTATAACTGTGTATTGTGTTTTCTTATGATATTGTGCATATGACACTAAGTGGTACTGTAGTAGCTTCACACGTCTCCTAGTTCAGCCTAAGCTGCTCTGCTAAGCTACCATTATCTATCAGCCTAAGCTGCTAGACACCCTATACACTAATAAGGGATAACTGGGCCTGGTGCAAGGTGCAATTACCCCTTGGTACTCACTACAAGCCAGTCCAGCCTCCTACAAGGACAGTCTATGTCGATGGGGTCCACCCCCTATGTCCTTAGGAGCATGCTCTTCACTGTGAGAGGAGTCCAAGGGTACCGGTCGATGTCTTGGAAGGTGCCTGCGTGAGGAGGGGAGTGACTCCCTCACCCCACAGGAGATTTTTTCCGTCCTTCTGGTGCAGGATCAAGACAGGGAGTCCTCAGAGTGTGCACACCATGGAAACTGTTGCAGTTGTGGGCTGGAGCTGGAGTTGCAGAGGAAAAGTATCCTTTGTGGATACTTTGTTGCTGTTACAGCAGTTCCTGGAGCAGACTGCGTTTGATCCGAGGTCAGAGGATGAAGTAGTAGTTGCAGAGGATTACTGAAGGAAACTTGCAAGCAGAATCCGAAGAGAACCTACAGGAGGGACCCTAAATAGCCCTTAGAGGGGGATTGGCTACATAAACAGGAAAGGACCAATCAGGAGGGGTTCTCTGACGTCACCTGCTGGCACTGGCCACTCAGAGCCCTCCAGAGTCCCCCCACACCTTGCAAATCAAGGTGGCTGAATTCCGGGACACACTGGAGGAGCTCTGGACACCACCCCTGGGGTGGTGATGGACAGGGGAGTGGTCACTTCCTTTTCCTTTGTCCAGTTTCGCACCAGAGCAGGGGACAAGGGGTCCCTGAACTGGTGTAGACTGGTTTATGCAAGGAGGGCACCACCTGTGCCCTTCAAAGCATTTCCAGAGGTTGGGGGAGGCTACCCCTCCCCAGCCTATAACACCTATTTCCAAAGGGGGAGGGTGTAACACCCTGCTCTCGGAGCAAATGCATTGTTCTGCCCTCCTGGGACTGGACTGCCCAGACCCCAGGAGGCCAGAACCCTGTCTGTGAGGTGGCAGCAGCTGCAGTGCAAGCCTCAGAGGGCTGGTTTGGCAGTACTGGGGGTCCATAGTTGAGCCCCCAGGATGCATGGAATTAGCTCCCCAATACCAGATTTGGAATGGGGGGGAGAATTCCATGATCTTAAACATGTTACATGACCATATTTGGAGTTACCATTGTGAAGGTACATATAGGTATTGATCTATATGTAGTGCACGCATGTAATGGTGTCCCCACACTCACAAAGTCCTGGGAAATGGCCCTGAACTATGTAGGGGCAGCTTTGCTAGTGCAAGGGTGCCCTCACACTTAGTAACTTTGGACCTAACCTTCAGCAAGTGAGGGCTAGACATATAGGTGACTTATAAGTGACTTAAGTGCAGTGAAAATGACTGTGAAATAATGTGTGCGTTATTTCACTCAGGCTGCAATGGCAAGCCTGTGCAAGGGTTTGTCCGAGCTCCCTATTGGTGGCAAAAGAAATGCTGCAGCCCATATGGATCTCCTGGAAACCCAATGCCCTGGGTACCTAGGTACCATATACTAGGGACTTATAAGGGGGGTACGGTGTGCCAATTGAAATTGGTAAATGAAGTCACTAGCCTATAGTGATAAATTAAAACGCATAGGGAGCATAAGCACTGAGGTTCTGATTAGCAGAGCCTCAGCAACACAGTTAAGCACTATACAGACACACACTTTAGGCCTAAACTATGAGCACTGGGGTCCTGATCAGCAGGATCCCCATGAGACAGGCAAAAACATACTGACATACAGGTATAAATGGGGGTAGCATGCCAAGGAAGATGGTACTTTCCTACACAACCCCCCCCCCCCCCAAATGAGGGAAAATAAGGCTAACCTTGCCCAGATGAGTCTTCATTGTATAAGTGGAAATATTCTGAGAGTCCATCTGCATTGGAGTGGGTACTCCCAGGTCTATATACCACTGTACAGTCCATCCCCTGTAGGGAAATGGACCACCTCAACAATTTAGGGTTCTCACCTTTCATTTGTTTAAGTCATAATAGAGGTTTGTGGTCTGTCTGGACAATGATTTGAGTCCCAAACAAGTAGGGTCTCTGCTTCTTCAGTGCCCAGACAACATGAAAGGCCTCCCTCTCTATTGCAGACCAATGCTTTTCTTTTGTGGTCAACCTCCTGCTAATGAAAGCAACAGGTTGATCCTGGTCCTCTGAGTTCATTTGTGATAGCACAGCCCCTACCCCTAACTCAGAAGCATCTGTTTGAACAATGAATATTTTGGAGTAGTTTGGGCTTTTTAAGACAGGTGCAGAGCACCTTGCCTGCTTAAGATCCTCAAAAGCTTTCTGACAACTAGCTGTCCACAATACCTTTTTAGGCATTTCGTCACCCCACGGGAGATTTATTCCTTCCTTCGGATGCAGGATGAAGACAGGGAGTCCTCAGAGTGTGCACACCATGGAAAGTGTTGCAGTTGCTGGCTGGTGCTGGAGTTGCAGAGGAAAAGTATCCCTTGTGGATACTTTGTTGCTGTTACAGCGGTTCCTGGAGCAGACTGCGGTTAATCTGCGGTCAGAGGATGAAGTAGTAGTTGCAGATTTTCCTGAAGGAAACTTGCAAGCAGAATCTGAAGAGAACCCACAGGAGAGACCCTAAATAGCTCTGAGAGGGGGATTGGCTACCTAAACAGATAAGGACCAATCAGGAGGGGTCTCTGACATCACCTGCTGGTACTGGCCACTCAGAGCCCTCCAGAGTGCCCCCACACCTTGCAAAGCAAGATGGCTGAAGTCCGGGACACACTGGAGGAGCTCTGGGCACCACCCCTGGGGTGGTGATGGACAGGGGAGTGGTCACTCCCCTTTCCTTTGTTCAGTTTCTGTAGGAAAGTACCATCTTGCCTGGCATGTTACCCCCATTTTTTCACTGTATATATGTTGTTTTAGTTGTATGTGTCACTGGGACCCTGCCAGCCAGGGCCCCAGTGCTCATAAGTGTGCCTGAAAGTGTTACCTGTGTTATGACTAACTGTCTCACTGAGGCTCTGCTAACCAGAACCTCAGTGGTTATGCTCTCTCATTTCTTCCCAAAGTGTCACTAACAGGCTAGTGACCAATTTTACCAATTTACATTGGCTTACTGGAACACCCTTATAATTCCCTAGTATATGGTACTGAGGTACCCAGGGTATTGGGGTTCCAGGAGATCCCTATGGGCTGCAGCATTTCTTTTGCCACCCATAGGGAGCTCTGACAATTCTTACACAGGCATGCCACTGCAGCCTGAGTGAAATAACGTCCACGTTATTTCACAGCCATTTACCACTGCACTTAAGTAACTTATAAGTCACCTATATGTCTAACCTTTACCTGGTAAAGGTTAGGTGCAAAGTTACTTAGTGTGTGGGCACCCTGGCACTAGCCAAGGTGCCCCCACATTGTTCAGGGCAAATTCCCCAGACTTTGTGAGTGCGGGGACACCATTACACGCATGCACTACACATAGGTCACTACCTATGTGTAGCTTCACAATGGTAACTCCGAATATGGCCATGTAACGTGTCTATGATCATGGAATTGCCTCCTCTATGCCATCCTGGCATAGTTGGCACAATCTCATGATCCCAGTGGTCTGTAGCACAGACCCTGGTACTGCCAAACTGCCTTTACAGGGGTTTCACTGCAGCTGCTGCTGCTGCCAACCCCTCAGACAGGTTTCTGCCCTCCTGGGGTCCAGCCAGGCCTGGCCCAGGATGGCAGAACAAAGGACTTCCTCAGAGAGAGGGTGTTACACTCTCTCCCTTTGGAAAAAGGTGCTAAGGCAGGGGAGGAGTAGCCTCCCCCAGCCTCTGGAAATGCTTTTATGGGCACAGATGGTGCCCATTTCTGCATAAGCCAGTCTACACCGGTTCAGGGACCCCTTAGCCCTGCTCTGGCGTGAAACTGGACAAAGGAAAGGGCAGTGACCACTCCCCTGACCTGCACCTCCCCTGGGAGGTGCCCAGAGCTCCTCCAGTGTGCTCCAGACCTCTGCCATCTTGGAAACAGAGGTGCTGCTGGTACACTGGACTGCTCTGATTGGCCAGGGCCAGCAGGTGACGTCAGAGACTCCTTCTGATAGGCTCCTTCAGGTGTTGCTAGCCTATCCTCTCTCCTAAGTAGCCAAACCCTCTTTTCTCGCTATTTAGGGTCTCTGCTTTGGGGAATTCCTTAGATAACGAATGCAAGAGCTCATCAGAGTTCCTCTGCATCTCTCTCTTCACCTTCTGCCAAGGAATCGACTGCTGACCGCGCTGGAAGCCTGCAAAACTGCAACAAAGTAGCGAAGACGACTACTGCAACTCTGTAACGCTGATCCTGCCGCCTTCTCGACTGTTTTCCTGGTGGTGCATGCTGTGGGGGTAGTCTGCCTCCTCTCTGCACTGGAAGCTCCGAAGAAATCTCCTGTGGGCCGACGGAATCGTCCCCCTGCAACCGCAGGCACCAAAGAACTGCATTACCGGTCCCCTGGGTCTCCTCTCAGCACGACGAGCGAGGTCCCTTGATTCCAGCAACTCTGTCCAAGTGACTCCCACAGTCCAGTGACTCTTCAGTCCAAGTTTGGTGGATGTAAGTCCTTGCCTCACCACGCCAGACTGCATTGCTGGGAACCGCGAGTTTTGCAGCTACTCCGGCACTTCCGGCGGAAATCCTTTGTGCACAGCCAAGCCTGGGTCCACGGCACTCTAACCTGCATTGCACGACTTTCTAAGTTGGTCTCCGGCGACGTGGTACTCCTTTGTGCAACTTCGGGTGAGCACAGTTTCACTCTTCTTCGTAGTGCCTGTTCCGGCACTTCTGCGGGTGCTGCCTGCTTCTGAGAGGGCTCCTTGTCTTGCTCGACGCCCCCTCTGTCCCCAGACGCAATTGGCGACATCCTGGTCCCTCCTGGGCCACAGGAGCATCCAAAAACCCTAACCACACGATTTGCAGCTAGCAAGGCTTGTTGGAAGTCTTTCGGCGGGAAAACACTTCTGCACGACTCTCCACAGCGTGTGGGATCCATCCTCCAAAGGGGAAGACTCTAGCCCTTGTCGTTCCTGCAGAATCCTCAGCTTCTACTGTCCAGTAGCAGCTTCTTTGCACCCAGAGCTGGCATTTCCTGGGCATCTGCCCATCTCCGACTTGCTTGTGACTTTTGGACTTGGTCCCCTTGTTCCACAGGTACCCTCGACAGGAAATCCATCGTTGTTGCATTGCTGGTTTGTGTCTTTCCTGCATAATTCCCCTGTCACGACTTCTATGTCCTTTGGGGAACTTTAGTGCACTTTGCACTCACTTTTCAGGGTCTTGGGGTGGGCTATTTTTCTAACCCTTACTATTTTCTAATAGTCCCAGCGACCTTCTACAAGGTCACATAGGTTTGGGGTCCATTCGTGGTTCGCATTCCACTTTTGGAGTATATGGTTTGTGTTGCCCCTATCCCTATGTGTCCCCATTGCATCCTATTGTAACTATACATTGTTTGCACTGTTTTCTAAGACTATACTACATATTTTTGGTACTGTGTACATATATCTTGTGTATATTTGCTATCCTCATACTGAGGGTACACTCTGAGATACTTTGGCATATTGTCATAAAAATAAAGTACCTTTATTTTTAGTATATCTGTGTATTGTGTTTTCTTATGATATTGTGCAAGTGATACTAGTCGTACTGTAGGAGCTTCACTCGTCTCCTAGTTCAGCCTAAGCTGCTCTGCTAAGCTACCATTATCTATCAGCCTAAGCTGCTAGACACTCTATACACTAATAAGGGATACCTGGGCCTGGTGCAAGGTGTAAGTACCCCTTGGTACTCACTACAAGCCAGTCCAGCCTCCTACAGTTTCGCGCCAGAGCTGGGGATGAGGGGTCCCTGAACTGGTGTAGCCTGGTTTATGCAAGGAGGGCACCATCTGTGCCCTTCAAAGCATTTCCAGAGGCTGGGGGAGGCTACCCCTCCCCAGCCTGTGACACCTATGCCCAAAGGGAGAGGGTGTAACACCCTGCTCTCAGAGGAAATGCGTTGTTCTGCCTTCCTGGGACTGGGACTGGGCTGCCCAGACCCCAGGAGGGCAGAACCCTGTCTGTGAGGTGGAAGCAGCTGCAGCTGCAGTGCAAGCCTCAGAGGGCTAGTTTGGCAGTCCTGGGGGTCCATGGTGGAGCCCCCAGGATGCATGGAATTGGCTCCCCAATACCAGATTTGTAATGGGGGACAATTCCATGACCTTAAACATGTTACATGACCATATTCGGACTTACCATTATGAAGCTACATATAGGTATTGACCTATATGTAGTGCACATGTGTAATAGCGTCCCCGCACTCACAAAGTCCCGGGAAATGGCCCTGAACTATGTGGGGGCACCTTTGCTAATGCAAGGGTGCCCTCACACTTAGTACCTTTGGACCTAACCTTCAGTAAGTGAGGGTTAGACATATAGGTGACTTATAAGTTACTTAAGTGGAGTGAAAATGGCTGTGAAATAATGTGTGCATTATTTCACTCAGGCTGCAATGGCAGGCCTGTGCAAGGGTTTGCCTGACCTCCCTATGGGTGGCAAAAGAAATGCTGCAGCCCATATGGATCTCCTGGAACCCCAATGCCCTGGGTACCTAGGTACCATATATTAGGGACGTATAAGTGGGATCCAGTGTGCCAATTGAAATTGGTAAATGAAGTCACTAGCCTATGCCAATAGTGAGAAATTTAAAAGCAGAGAGAGCATAAGCACTGAGGTTCAGATTAGCAGAGCCTCAGTGACACAGTTAAGCACTATACAGAGACAAACTTTAGGCCACAAACTATGAGCACTGGGGTCCTGACCAGCAGGATCAACGTGAGACAGGCAAAAACATACTGACATACAGGTAAAAATGGGGGTAACATGCCGAGGAAGATGGTACTTTCCTACTCAACTTCCCCCCGCCCCCAAACGAGGGACTGTAGGAGGCTGGCCTGGCTTGTAGTGGGTACCAGAGGTACTTACACCTTGTGCCAGGTCCAGTTATCCCTTATTAGTGTAGAAGAGGTGTTTCTAGCAGGTTAGGCTGATAGAAGGTAGCTATAGCAGAGCAGCTTAGGCTGAACTAGGAGATATGCAAAGCTCCTACTATAGCACTGGTGTCATATGCACAACATCATAAGAAAACACAATACACAGACATACTAAAAATAAAGGTACTTTAATTTAATGAGAATATGCCAAAAGTATCTCAGTGAGTACCCTCAGTATGAGGATGCCAAATATACACAAGATATATGTACACAATACCAAAAATATGCAGTAATAGCAAAAGGAAGTAATGCAAGCAGTGTAAAGTTACAATAGATTTCAATAGGAGCACATAGGTATAGGGGCAACACAAACCATATACTTCAAAAGTGGAATGCGAACCACGAATGGACCCCAAACCTATGTGAGCTTGTAGAGGGTCGCTGGGACTGTAAGAAAACAGTGAGGGTTAGAAAACTAGCCCACCCCAAGACCCTGTAAGGTAGGTGTAAAGTGCACCTACAACCCCCAGAGAGCACAGAAGTCGTGATTGGGGGATTCTGCAAGGAAGACCAACACCAGCAAAGCAACAACAGTGGATTTCCGGACCTGAGTACCTGTAAGACAAGGGGACCAATTCCAAGAGTCGCGACAGTGTTGAGAGTGGGCAGGAGCCCAGGAAATGCCAGCTGAGGGTGCAAGGTAGCTGCCACCGGATGGAAGAAGCTCTGGGGGTTATTCTAACTTTGGAGGAGGTGTTAATCCGTCCCAAAAGTGACGGAAAAGTGACGGATTTACCACCAGCCATATTACGAGTCCATTATATCCTATGGAACTCGTAATACGGCTGTTGGTATATCCGTCACTTTACCGTCACTTTTGGGACGTATTAACACTCCTCCAAAGTTAGAATAACCCCCTTTGTGTTCTGCAAGAACGAAGAGGACTAGAAACTTCCCCTTTGAAGGATGGATGTCCCACATCGTGAAGAAGCTTGCAGAGGTGTTCCCATGCAGAAAGACCGCAAACAAGCCTTGCTAGCTGCAAGGGTCGCGGTTAGGGTTTTTGGATGCTGGTGTGGCCCAGGAGGGACCAGGATGTCGCCACTTGGATGAGGAGACAGAGGGGGTGCCCAGCAAGTCAGGGAGCCCTACCAGAAGCAGGCAGCACCCGCAGAAGTACCGGATCAGGCACTTAGAAGAGGAGTGAACCGGAGTCCAACCGAAGTCACAAAAGGGAGTCCCAAGACGCCGGAGGACAACTCCGAAGGTTGTGCACTGCAGGTTAGAGTGTCGGGACCCAGGCTTGGCTGTGCACAAAGGAAATCGTGGAAGAGTGTACAGGAGCCGGAGCAGCTGAAAATCATGCGGTACCCAGCAATGCAGTCTAGCGTGGGGAGGCAAGGACTTTCCTCCACCAAACTTGGACTGAAGAGTCACTGGATTGGTGGAGTCACTTGGACAGAGTTGCTGAGTTCCAGGGACCACGCTTGTCGTGCTGAGAGGGGACCCAGAGGACTGGTGATGCAGTCTTTTGTTGCCTGCGGTTGCAGGTGGAAGATTCCGTCGACCCACAGGAGATTTCTTCAGAGCTCCTGGTGCAGGAAGGAGGCAGGCTACCCCCAGAGCATGCACCACCAGGAAACAGGCGAGAAAGCCGGCAGGATGAAGCGATACAAGGTTGCAGTAGTCGTCTTTGCTACTTTGTTGCAGTTTTGTAGGTGTCCTGAGCAGTCAGCGGTCGATCCTATGGCAGAAGGTGAAGAGGGAGATGCAAAGGAACTCTGGTGAGCTCTTGCATTCGTTATCTAATGAATTCCCCAAAGCAGAGACCCTAAATAGCCAGAAAAGGAGGTTTGGCTACCTAGGTAGGAGGATAGGCTAGTAAGAAAGGTAAGAGCCTATCAGAAGGAGTCTCTGACGTCACCTGCTGGCCCTGGCCACTCTGAGCAGTCCAGTGTGCCAGCACACCTCTGAATCCAAGATGGCAGAGGTCTGGGGCACGCTGGAGGAGGTCTGTGCACCTCCCCTGGGAGGTGCAGGTCAGGGGAGTGGTCACTCCCCTTTCCTTTGTCCAGTTTCGCACCAGAGCAGGGCTGGGGGATCCCTGAACCGGTGTAGACTGGCTTATACAGAGATGGGCACCATCTGTGCCCATCAAAGCATTTCCAGAGGCTGGGGGAGGCTACTCCTCCCCAGCCCTGACACCTTTTTTCAAAGGGAGAGGGTGTAACACCCTCTCTCTGAGGAAGTTCTTTGTTCTGCCTTCGGGGCCAGGCCTGGCTGGACCCCAGGAGGGCAGAAACCTGTCTGAGGGGTTGGCAGCAGCAGCAGCTGCAGTGACACCCCGGGAAAGGCAGTTTGGCAGTACCTGGGTTCTGTGCTAGAGACCAGGGGATCATGGAATTGTCTCCCCAATGCCAGAATGGCATTGGGGTGACAATTCCATGATCTTAGACATGTTACATGGCCATGTTCGGAGTTACCATTGTGACGCTATACATAGGTAGTGACCTATGTATAGTGCACGCATGAAATGGTGTCCCCGCACTCACAAAGTCCGGGTAATTTGCCCTGAACAATGTGGGGGCACCTTGGCTAGTGCCAGGGTGCCCACACACTAAGTAACTTTGCACCCAACCTTCACCAGGTGAAGGTTAGACATATAGGTGACTTATACGTTACTTAAGTGCAGTGTAAAATGGCTGTGAAATAACGTGGACGTTATTTCACTCAGGCTGTACTGGCAGGCCTGTGTAAGAATAGTCAGATCTCCCTATGGGTGGCAAAAGAAATGCTGCAGCCCATAGGGATCTCCTGGAACCCCAGTACCCTGGGTACCTCAGTATCATATACTACGGAATTATAAGGGTGTTCCAGTATGCCAATGTGAATTGGTAAAATTGGTCACTAGCCTGTTAGTGACAATTTGTAAAGAGAGAGCATAACCACTGAGGTTCTGGTTAGCAGAGCCTCAGTGAGACAGTTAGGCATCACATAGGGAACACATACATATAGGCCACAAACGTATGAGCACTGGGGTCCTGGCTAGCAGGGTCCCAGTGACACATAACAAACATACTGAAAACATAGGGTCTTCACTATGAGCACTGGGCCCTGGCTAGCAGGATCCCAGTGAAACAGTGAAAACACCCTGACATACACTCACAAACAGGCCAAAAGTCGGGGTAACAAGGCTAGAAAGAGGCTACTTTCTCACACAACCCCCCCCAAACGAAGGACAATAAGGCTAACCTTGGCCAGTTGAGACTTTATTGTCTAAGTGGTGATAAGTAGAGAGTAGCTCTGCAATAGACTGGTTACTCCCTTGATCATCCACTGTAGGAGGCTGGACTGGCTTGTAGTGAGTACCAAGGGGTACTTGCACCTTGCACCAGGCCCAGTTATCCCTTATTAGTGTATAGGGTGTCTAGCAGCTTAGGCTGATAGATAATGGTAGCTTAGGAGAGCAGCTTAGGCTGAACTAGGAGACGTGTGAAGCTACTACAGTACCACTTAGTGTCATATGCACAATATCATAAGAAAACACAATACACAGTTATACTAAAAATAAAGGTACTTTATTTTTATGACAATATGCCAAAGTATCTTAGAGTGTACCCTCAGTGAGAGGATAGGAAATATACACAAGATATATATACACAATAGCAAAAATATGCAGTATAGTCTTAGAAAACAGTGCAAACAATGTATAGTTACAATAGGATGCAATGGGGAAACATAGGGATAGGGGCAACACAAACCATATACTCCAAAAGTGGAATGCGAACCACGAATGGACCCCAAACCTATGTGACCTTGTAGAGGGTCGCTGGGACTATTAGAAAATAGTGAGAGTTAGAAAAATAACCCTCCCCAAGACCCTGTAAAGTGAGTGCAAAGTGCACTAAAGTTCCCCTAAGGACAAAGTAGTCGTGTTAGAGGAATAATGCAGGAAAGACACAAACCAGCAATGCAACAACTGTGGATTTCCAATCTAGGGTACCTGTGGAACAAGGGGACCAAGTCCAAAAGTCACAAGCAAGTCGGAGATGGGCAGATGCCCAGGAAATGCCAGCTGCGGGTGCAAAGAAGCTTCGACTGGACAGAAGAAGCTGAGGTTTCTGCAGGAACGAAAAGGGCTAGAGACTTCCCCTTTGGTGGACGGATCCCTCTCGCCGTGGAGAGTCGTGCAGAAGGGTTTTCCCGCTGAAAGAACGCCAACAAGCCTTGCTAGCTGCAAATCGTGCTTTTGGCGTTTTTGGACGCTGCTGGGGCCCAGGAGGGACCAGGAGGTCGCAAATTGGACCTGAATAGAGAGGGGACGTCGAGCAAGACAAAGAGCCCTCACTGAAGCAGGTAGCTCCCGGAGAAGTGCCAGAAACAGGCACTACGAGGATGCGTGAAATGGTGCTCGCCGAAGTTGCACAAAGGAGTCCCACGTCGCCGGAGACCAACTTAGAAAGTCATGCAATGCAGGTTAGAGTGCCGTGGACCCAGGCTTGGCTGTGCACAAAGTATTTCCGCCGGAAGTGCACAGGGGCCGGAGTAGCTGCAAAGTCGCGGTTCCCAACAATGCCGCCCAGCGAGGTGAGGCAAGGACTTACCTCCACCAAACTTGGACTGAAGAGTCACTGGACTGTGGGGGTCACTTGGACAGAGTCGCTGGATTCGAGGGACCTCGCTCGTCGTGCTGAGAGGAGACCCAAGGGACCGGTAATGCAGCTTTTTGGTGCCTGCGGTTGCAGGGGGAAGATTCCGTCGACCCACGGGAGATTTCTTCGGAGCTTCTGGTGCAGAGAGGAGGCAGACTACCCCCACAGCATGCACAAGCAGGAAAACAGTCGAGAAGGCGGCAGGATCAGCGTTACAGAGTTGCAGTAGTCGTCTTTGCTACTATGTTGCAGGTTTGCAGGCTTCCAGCGCGGTCAGCAGTCGATTCCTTGGCAGAAGGTGAAGAGAGAGATGCAGAGGAACTCGGATGAGCTCTTGCATTCGTTATCTAAAGTTTCCCCAGAGACAGAGACCCTAAATAGCCAGAAAAGAGGGTTTGGCTACCTAGGAGAGAGGATAGGCTACTAACACCTGAAGGAGCCTATCAGCAGGAGTCTCTGACGTCACCTGGTGGCACTGGCCACTCAGAGCAGTCCAGTGTGCCAGCAGCACCTCTGTTTCCAAGATGGCAGAGGTCTGGAGCACACTGGAGGAGCTCTGGACACCTCCCAGGGGAGGTGCAGGTCAGGGGAGTGGTCACTCCCCTTTCCTTTGTCCAGTTTCGCGCCAGAGCAGGGGCTAAGGGGTCCCTGAACCGGTGTAGACTGGCTTATGCAGAATTGGGCACATCTGTGCCCAAGAAAGCATTTCCAGAGGCTGGGGGAGGCTACTCCTCCCCTGCCTTCACACCATTTTCCAAAGGGAGAGGGTGTCACACCCTCTCTCAGAGGAAGTTCTTTGTTCTGCCATCCTGGGCCAGGCCTGGCTGGACCCCAGGAGGGCAGATGCCTGTCTGAGGGGTTGGCAGCAGCAGCAGCTGCAGTGAAACCCCAGGAAGGGCAGTTTGGCAGTACCAGGGTCTGTGCTACAGACCACTGGGATCATGGGATTGTGCCATCTATGCCAGGATGGCATAGAGGGGGCAATTCCATGATCATAGACATGTTACATGGCCATATTCGGAGTTACCATTGTGAAGCTACATATAGGTAGTGACCTATATGTAGTGCACGCGTGTAATGGTGTCCCCGCACTCACAAAGTTCAGGGAATTGGCTCTGAACAATGTGGGGGCACCTTGGCTAGTGCCAGGGTGCCCTCACACTAAGTAATTTTGCACCTAACCTTTACCAGGTAAAGGTTAGACATATAGGTGACTTATAAGTTACTTAAGTGCAGTGTAAAATGGCTGTGAAATAACGTGGACGTTATTTCACTCAGGCTGCAGTGGCAGGCCTGTGTAAGAATTGTCAGAGCTCCCTATGGGTGGCAAAAGAAATGCTGCAGCCCATAGGGATCTCCTGGAACCCCAATACCCTGGGTACCTCAGTACCATATACTAGGGAATTATAAGGGTGTTCCAGTAAGCCAATGTAAATTGGTAAAAATGGTCACTAGCCTGTTAGTGGCAATTTGGAAAGAAATGAGAGAGCATAACCACTGAGGTTCTGATTAGCAGAGCCTCAGTGAGACAGTTAGTCACTACACAGGTAAGTGAGAGTTAGAAAAATAACCCTCCCCAAGACCCTGAAAAGTGAGTGCAAAGTGCGCTAAAGTTCCCCTAAGGATAAAGAAGTCGTGTTAGAGGAATAATGCAGGAAAGACACAAACCAACAATGCAACAACTGTGGATTTCCTATCTAGGGTACCTGTGGAACAAGGGGACCAAGTCCAAAAGTCACAAGCAAGTCGGAGATGGGCAGATGCCCAGGAAATGCCAGCTGCGGGTGCAAAGAAGCTTCTACTAGACAGAAGAAGCTGAGGTTTCTGCAGGAACGAAAAGGGCTAGAGACTTCCCCTTTGGTGGACGGATCCCTCTCGCTGTGAAGAGTCGTGCAGAAGTGTTTTCCCGCCGAAAGAACGCCAACAAGCCTTGCTAGCTGCAAATCGTGCGGTTAGCGTTTTTGGACGCTGCTGTGGCCCTGGAGGGACCAGGAGGTCGCAAATTGGACCAGGAGAGAGAGGGGACGTCGAGCAAGACAAGGAGCCCTCTCAGCAGCAGGTAGCACCCGGAGAAGTGCCAGAAACAGGCACTACGAGGATGCGTGAAACGGTGCTCACCCGAAGTCGCACAAAGAAGTCCCACGTCGCCGGAGAACAACTTAGGAGGTCGTGCAATGCAGGTTAGAGTGCCGTGGACCCAGGCTGGACTGTGCACAAAGGATTTCCGCCGGAAGTGCACGGAGGCCAGAGTAGCTGCAAAAGTCGCGGTTCCCAGCAATGCAGTCTAGCGAGGTGAGGCAAGGACTTACCTCCACCAAACTTAGACTGAAGAGTCACTGGACTGTAGGGGCCACTTGGACAGAGTTGCTGGATTCGAGGGACCTCGCTCGTCGTGCTGAGAGGAGACCCAAGGGACCGGTAATGCAGCTTTTTGGTGCCTGCGGTTGCAGGGGGAAGATTCCGTCGACCCACGGGAGATTTCTTCGGAGCTTCTGGTGCAGAGAGGAGGCAGACTACCCCCACAGCATGTACAAGCAGGAAAACAGTCGAGAAGGCGGCAGGATCAGCGTTACAGAGTTGCAGTAGTCGTCTTAGCTACTTTGTTGCAGTTTTGCAGGCTTCCAGCGCGGTCAGCAGTCGATTCCTTATCAGAAGGTGAAGAGAGAGATGCAGAGGAACTCGGCTGAGCTCTTGCATTCGTTATCTAAAGTTTCCCCAGAGACAGAGACCCTAAATAGCCAGAAAAGAGGGTTTGGCTAGTTAGGAGAGAGGATAGGCTAGCAACACCTAAAGGAGCCTATCACAAGGAGTCTCTGACGTCACCTGGTGGCACTGGCCACTCAGAGCAGTCCAGTGTGCCAGCAGCACCTCTGTTTCCAAGATGGCAGAGGTCTGGAGCACACTGGAGGAGCTCTGGACACCTCCCAGGGGAGGTGCAGGTCAGGGGAGTGGTCACTCCCCTTTCCTTTGTCCAGTTTCGCGCCAGAGCAGGGCTAAGGGGTCCCCTGAACCGGTGTAGACTGGCTTATGCAGAATTGGGCACATCTGTGCCCAAGAAAGCATTTCCAGAGGCTGGGGGAGGCTACTCCTCCCCTGCCTTCACACCATTTTCCAAAGGGAGAGGGTGTCACACCCTCTCTCAGAGGAAGTTCTTTGTTCTGCCATCCTGGGCCAGGCCTGGCTGGACCCCAGGAGGGCAGATGCCTGTCTGAGGGGTTGGCAGCAGCTGCAGTGAAACCCCAGGAAGGGCAGTTTGGCAGTACCAGGGTCTGTGCTACAGACCACTGGGATCATGGGATTGTGCCAACTATTCCAGGATGGCATAGAGGGGGCAATTCCATGATCATAGACATGTTACATGGCCATATTCGGAGTTACCATTGTGAAGCTACATATAGGTAGTGACCTATATGTAGTGCACGAGTGTAATGGTGTCCCCGCACTCACAAAGTTCAGGGAATTGGCTCTGAACAATGTGGGGGCACCTTGGCTAGTGCCAGGGTACCCTCACACTAAGTAACTTTGCACCTAACCTTTACCAGGTAAAGGTTAGACATATAGGTGACTTATAAGTTACTTAAGTGCAGTGTAAAATGGCTGTGAAATAACGTGGACGTTATTTCACTCAGGCTGCAGTGGCAGGCCTGTGTAAGAATTGTCAGAGCTCCCTATGGGTGGCAAAAGAAATGCTGCAGCCCATAGGGATCTCCTGGAACCCCAATACCCTGGGTACCTCAGTACCATATACTAGGGAATTATAAGGGTGTTCCAGTAAGCCAATGTAAATTGGTAAAATTGGTCACTAGCCTGTTAGTGACAATTTGGAAAGAAATGAGAGAGCATAACCACTGAGGTTCTGGTTAGCAGAGCCTCAGTGAGACAGTTAGGCACCACACAGGGAACACATACATATAGGCCACAAACTTATGAGCACTGGGGTCCTGACTAGCAGGGTCCCAGTGACACATAACAAACATACTGAAAACATAGGGTTTTCACTATGAGCACTGGGCCCTGGCTAGCAGGATCCCAGTGAGACAGTGAAAACACCCTGACATACACTCACAAACAGGCCAAAAGTGGGGGTATCAAGGCTAGAAAGAGGCTACTTTCTCACACAACCCCCCCCCCAAACGAAGGACAATAAGGCTAACCTTGGCCACTTGAGACTTTATTGTCTAAGTGGTGATAAGTAGAGAGTAGCTCTGCAATAGACTGGTTACTCCCTTTATCATCCACTATATGGTTACTTCCCTGTGGGGATGTAAACCACCCTGTTTGAAGTTTTTTAGCTAAGCAACAATGTGAAGATGTATTTTCAGAGTTTCTATCAGTAAGTTTTAGTTTAGAGCAGTGGGAATTATCCACTGAACCTATTTGTAATGATGGAAATGCCAGACAGGGATGCTGTCTCAGTAAAGCCATAGCTGGGCAAAAACTTTGTCCATATGGCTGGAAGAGAGAACAGGGATGCTGTTTCTCTTGGGTTGGAGCAGGGCAGGGATGCTGTCCTATGAGCTCCACACTAGGGCAGGGATGCTGTCCTAAGTGTTGTGAGGCAGTGCAGAGTTTCTGCACTAAAGTTTCTCTGGGAGGGTTGGAGGGATGCTCCATGTTAACTAAAATGGTGCTCATTTTCTCACCAATGTTAGTTATCCCACAGAGAGGTACTTCTACCTCAGGGAGTACAGCTTTGCCAGCTGATGTTTCCCTTGGAACAGGTGCCACCCCAGGAGAGGTTTCTCCCACCACAGGAATAGTATCCTGAATGGTAGGGTGGTTAGGGGATACTGTGATACCCTTTTTACCTGTTGATGGAGAGGGATCCTGAGTTTTCAGGCCTTCTCTCCTTTGCTTTTTCATTTCAGTAGAAATGAGAGGGAACAATTCCTCAGGGATGCCCAGCATGGCTGCATGGGCATAAAACTCTACATCAGCCCAACCTGAGGCCTCTAGGTCATTACCTAAGAGACAGTCTACAGGTAAGCTAGGTGATACCACCACCTGCTTAGGGCCAGCAACTCCACCCCAACTAAACTGAATTATAGCTAAGGGAAGAAACTTAGTGGAGTTATGGACATCAATAATTTTATACTGTTGTCCAATGATGTGTTGATCAGGGTGCACTAGGTTTTCAGTCACCAAAGTGATACTGGCACCTGTGTCCCTGTAGGCCAAGGCCTCAACACCATTTATTGAAACTGTCTGCCTGTACTTATCCATTGTAAGGGGACAAGCAGCCAGTGTGGCAAGGCCAATGCCACTAGGTGTGACAGAAACTGTCTTGGGACTGACTACCCCAGTTTCTACTATGGACCCATAAGTGAACCCAACTACACCCTTAACTTGACTGTTGCCAGCAGTCCCACCACTAGTACCACTACTGCTAGGGGCACTAGAGCTTGATGTATTAGTGGTGGTAGGCTCAGGGGGTTTACCTGGACAGGACTTATCCCCTGGCCTATGGCCTCTCTTTTTACACACAAAGCACCAAGGCTTTTTAATGTGTGTGGGTTGAGAAGAAGAGGAAGAATTAGTTTTATCCCCACCTTCTGAAGAGTGTTTAAGATTTGAAGTGGGATCTTTGGTTTTACCCTTATCCCAATGCTTATCTTGAGATTTTTCACCATCTTTCTTCTTATTGCCATCTTTGTCACCCCCTGTATGAACTTTTCTGTTCACCCTTGTTCTGACCCATTTGTCTGCCTTCTTTCCCAATTCTTGGGGAGAGGTCAGATCAGAGTCTACCAGGTACTGGTGCAACAAATCAGACACACAATTATTAAGTATATGCTCTCTCAGGATTGTGTTATACAGGCTTTCATAATCAGTAACTTTACTGCCATGTAACCACCCCTCCAAGGCCTTCACTGAATGGTCAATGAAATCAACCCAGTCTTGTGAAGACTCCTTTTTGGTCTCTCTGAACTTTATCCTGTATTGTTCAGTGGTTAAGCCATAACCATCCAGGAGTGCATTCTTAAGAACTGTAAAATTATTGGCATCACTTTCTTTCACAGTAAGGAGCCTATCCCTACCTTTTCCACTAAATGATAGCCATAGGATAGCAGCCCACTGCCTTTGAGGGACATCCTGTACAACACAGGCCCTCTCAAGTGCAGCAAACCACTTGTTAATGTCATCCCCCTCCTTATAAGGGGGAACTATCTTGTGCAGATTCCTGGAATCATGCTCTTTTCCAGGATGACTATGGGGAATACTGCTGCTGCCACCATGGGTTTCTAAACCCAACTTCTGTCTTTCCATCTCTAGTTAAAAAGACTGTCTATCCAAATCCAGCTGTTGCTTTTTAAGCTTCAGTCTGGTTTGTTCCACCCTCAACTTATTGAGTTCCCTCTCTAACATTCTGTCATCAGGGTTGGTGGGAGGGACATTCCTAGATACAGAGGTATGATGGGAATGAACAGAAGGAGACCTGTCCCTTACAGAAGCCACCCTAACAGCTTGGCTATCAGAAACATTACTACCAGTATGGTGAGAATAAATGCTTTTGCTATGATGTGAGACAACACTATTTGTATGGTGTGGCTCATCATCATTACCAACTATGCTAGACTGTCTAGTAATGGGCAGGCTAGGAAGTTTCTTTCCTGAATCTTTTCCTGGGGGAGTCCCTGAATCAGATTGAGAACCATTAGCTACTTTTTCAACAGATGGGGCACTTTTAGCCTTATCATGTTCTCTAAGCATGTTAAGTAATAGTTCCAAGGAAGGATTCTTCCCTACACTCAAACCTCTCTCTATGCAGAGACTCCTTGCTCCTTTCCAGCTAAGGTGATCATATGCAAGTTTGGACAGATCAACATTTTGGCCTGTGCCAGACATTTTTAGAGAGAGTTAAAAGTGATAGAAAAAGAGAAAAAAGTTTGTCAGAGCTTTTAGAAAGACAGAGAAAAAAACTTTTAAAACTTTTTAGAAAGTTAGAAGTACTTTTCAGCACTTAGAAAAGAGTGAAAAGAGGAAATGCAAAACTTTTTGGCTATGTGTATATACACTGACCTTGTTTTGTATATTTTTCTCTTATGAAAAGTACAATGACAAGAGTGGTAAGTAGTCTCAAAGCACTTATCCCACCACTGCACAACCAATGTAGGAGGCTGGACTGGCTTGTAGTGAGTACCAAGGGGTACTTGCACCTTGCACCAGGCCCAGTTATCCCTTATTAGTCTATAGGGTGTCTAGCAGCTTAGGCTGATAGATAATGGTAGCTTAGCAGAGCAGCTTAGGCTGAACTAGGAGACGTGTGAAGCTACTACAGTACCACTTAGTGTCATATGCACAATATCATAAGAAAACACAATACACAGTTATACTAAAAATAAAGGTACTTTATTTTTATGACAATATGCCAAAGTATCTTAGAGTGTACCCTCAGTGAGAGGATAGGAAATATACACAAGATATATATACACAATAGCAAAAATATGCAGTATAATCTTAGAAAACAGTGCAAACAATGTATAGTTACAATAGGATGCAATGGGGAAACATAGGGATAGGGGCAACACAAACCATATACTCCAAAAGTGGAATGCGAACCAAGAATGGACCCCAAACCTATGTGACCTTGTAGAGGGTCGCTAGGACTATTAGAAAATAGTGAGAGTTAGAAAAATAACCCTCCCCAAGACCCTGAAAAGTGAGTGCAAAGTGCACTAAAGTTCCCCTAAGGATAAAGAAGTCGTGTTAGAGGAATAATCAGGGATGTGGAATTCCTATCGCCCGACGCCCAGGACATCTTGTTTGGGGTCAAGGGCAACAAGTTTTTATGTTTACTTTGTCCTTGGGACAAGTAGGCCCAACCCTCTGCAGCACAAGCCCTTTGGCTGCTTGTTTACAGAGAGTGGAACTCTCTGCAGTTCAGGTAATGTGTTTCCAAAAGATAATGCTGTTCGAACTTGTATTTATGGTTCATTATTTGAAAGCCTTCATTATTAGGGTGAGTGCTGTAAATAAATGTTTTAAGGTCACACTTCACTACTGACGTTGGTTCCAGTACAAAAAAAAAAACGTTTATACACATGTTTGAAAACATGAGGCTATGAGGCTAAGTATAATGCTCCCAGAATGCTCTCTGATTAGATGCAAATGAAGTGTCATTTAGTAAAATGTGTTGATGCATGCTAGTATTTCCCAAAAATATTTCTAATGGAAAATCAGTGTAACCATTTTCAACACGAATATGGGAAGCATGAAAATAAACAAACACTGACAAAGCCAACTGATCTGACATATTTTTATAAGTCTTTTAGTTTCATCAATGCGTGTCTTGTTTTGACATGGCTTTTGTAACTCTTTATTGTTGTGGGAGCTACCAGGCCCTCAACATTGTAACAAACACTGGCAAAAAAAAACAAACAAATTTTTTGAAGTCTAAAAGCACACGTTGCCACCAGTGGCATAACAAAGGCCCCGCAGCCGCCCTCCAGGGGGCCCCTTCAGCACAGCACCTGCCCTGAGTGAGTCTGGAGACGGGGCTCCTCCATGTTCTTTGCAAAGGGGCAACCTCCAGTTTTGTTATGTCACTGATTGCCACTGTAGTTCCTGACACTGAACAAAACTACTTTGTGTGCCGATATGCTCCTTGTGGAAGAGCAGAATGCAATCACTCACAGTAAAGCCAGCCAATTGAGAGAGAAATAGAAGTTTTTATTAAACAAAATGTCTTTGTTAACACCAGACCTAATTAGGGACCAAGACCCCCATGTAGGTAGCTTTTTGCATGTCACAAACAGCGACTTTCGCTGTTTGCGACGTGCAAAAAGCACATTGCGATGCACAAACCCAGTTTTGCTATTCAGTAACCTGGTTACCCAATCGCAAAACGGGTTTGCGACTCGCAATTAGGAAGGAGTGTTCGCTTCCTAATTGCGACTCGCAGTGCAATGTAGGATTGCTTTGTGACCGCAAACGCAAACCAATCGCAGTTTGCACCCATTTCAAATGGGTGCTAACACTTTCGGGAAGGGGTCCCCATGGGACCCCTTCCCCATTGTGAATGTCACTGTAAACATTTTTTCAGAGCAGTCAGTGGTCCTATGGACCACTGCCTGCTCTGAAAAAATGAAACAAAAACGTTTCATTTTTCGTTTTTGTAATGCATCTCGTTTTCCTTTAAGGAAGCAGTCACAGACATGGTGGTCTGCTGTCTCCAGCAGGCCACCATCCTTGTGAGGGCCGCTATTCGCAAGGGGGTTGCAAATTGCGACCCACCTCATGATTATTCACTAGGTGGGCATTTGCGAAGCCCTTGCAAATCACAGATGGTGTCAGGGACACCATCCTACATTCGGATTTGCGACTCGCAAATTGCGAGTCGCTCTGACTCGCAATTTGCGGGTCGCAAATCTGAACCTACCTACATGTGGCCCCAAATTCTTAAAGAAAGTCACAAAAGTGCACCCATGGTATATGTCGTACCCCTATAAAATATTTGTGAACTGTAATTTAGCATGGGTAAATACACATGTGTAGATTTGCTCATGTGAAAATCTATTGAGTTCATTTTCCCTCCGGCCACTTCCTTCCCAACCCTGGAAGAAGTTCTAATTCTGCCATTGTCAGGAGTAAATGCCCAACCTTTCTTATTATGGGAAAATATTAAAGAGAAGCTGGTGAAAATCTTTAAAACATGCAGGTTAGTAGGTTTGCAGACTCAAAGGCATTCCAGCCGTGGAACTATTGCTTACTGCTTCCTCCAGCCCCAGTATGCAGATCTGCAGAAAGGTGGCAAAATAAGGAAATTGCTACAGTAGGGATTGAAACTGCAAGTATTCAAGCCCTATTATGGTAGTAGCCCTGGCATAATCAGAGAGGTTATTATCAGAGCTCTTACATAATGAGATTGCTGCCATAATTCGTCGCCACACTACATGGCACCAAAGGGACAAGTAGATCTTTTTACAGGACAAGTAGATTTGAGAAGCAACCTGTCCCCTGGACAAGTAGATATTTTAATAAATTCCACACCCCTGAATAATGCAGTAAAGACACAAACCAACAATGCAACAACTGTGGATTTCCAATCTAGGGTACCTGTGGAACAAGGGGACCAAGTCCAAAAGTCACAAGCAAGTCGGAGATGGGCAGATGCCCAGGAAATGCCAGCTGCGGGTGCAAAGAAGCTTCTACTGGACAGAAGAAGCTGAGGTTTCTGCAGGAACGAAAAGGGCTAGAAACTTCCCCTTTGGTGGACGGATCCCTCTCGCCGTGGAGAGTCGTGCAGAACTGTTTTCCCGCCGAAAGAACGCCAACAAGCCTTGCTAGCTGCAAATCGTGCGGTTAGCGTTTTTGGACGCTGCTGTGGCCCTGGAGGGACCAGGAGGTCGCAAATTGGACCAGGAGAGAGAGGGGACGTCGAGCAAGACAAAGAGCCCTCTCAGCAGCAGGTAGCACCCGGAGAAGTGCCAGATACAGGCACTACGAGGATGCGTGAAACGGTGCTCACCCGAAGTCGCACAAAGAAGTCCCACGTCGCCGGAGAACAACTTAGGAGGTCGTGCAATGCAGGTTAGAGTGCTGTGGACCCAGGCTGGACTGTGCACAAAGGATTTCCGCCGGAAGTGCACGGAGGCCGGAGTAGCTGCAAAAGTCGCGGTTCCCAGCAATGCAGTCTAGCGAGGTGAGGCAAGGACTTACCTCCACCAAACTTGGACTGAAGAGTCACTGGACTGTGGGGGCCACTTGGACAGAGTTGCTGGATTCGAGGGACCTCGCTCGTCGTGCTGAGAGGAGACCCAAGGGACCGGTAATGCAGCTTTTTGGTGCCTGCTGTTGCAGGGGGAAGATTCCGTCGACCCACGGGAGATTTCTTCGGAGCTTCTGGTGCAGAGAGGAGGCAGACTACCCCCACAGCATGCACAAGCAGGAAAACAGTCGAGAAGGCGGCAGGATCAGCGTTACAGAGTTGCAGTAGTCGTCTTAGCTACTTTGTTGCAGTTTTGCAGGCTTCCAGCGCGGTCAGCAGTCGATTCCTTATCAGAAGGTGAAGAGAGAGATGCAGAGGAACTCGGCTGAGCTCTTGCATTCGTTATCTAAAGTTTCCCCAGAGACAGAGACCCTAAATAGCCAGAAAAGAGGGTTTGGCTACTTAGGAGAGAGGATAGGCTAGCAACACCTGAAGGAGCCTATCACAAGGAGTCTCTGACGTCACCTGGTGGCACTGGCCACTCAGAGCAGTCCAGTGTGCCAGCAGCACCTCTGTTTCCAAGATGGCAGAGGTCTGGAGCACACTGGAGGAGCTCTGGACACCTCCCAGGGGAGGTGCAGGTCAGGGGAGTGGTCACTCCCCTTTCCTTTGTCCAGTTTCGTGCCAGAGCAGGGCTAAGGGGTCCCCTGAACCGGTGTAGACTGGCTTATGCAGAATTGGGCACATCTGTGCCCAAGAAAGCATTTCCAGAGGCTGGGGGAGGCTACTCCTCCCCTGCCTTCACACCATTTTCCAAAGGGAGAGGGTGTCACACCCTCTCTCAGAGGAAGTTCTTTGTTCTGCCATCCTGGGCCAGGCCTGGCTGGACCCCAGGAGGGAAGATGCCTGTCTGAGGGGTTGGCAGCAGCAGCAGCTGCAGTGAAACCCCAGGAAGGGCAGTTTGGCAGTACCAGGGTCTGTGCTACAGACCACTAGGATCATGGGATTGTGCCAACTATTCCAGGATGGCATAGAGGGGGCAATTCCATGATCATAGACATGTTACATGGCCATATTCGGAGTTACCATTGTGAAGCTACATATAGGTAGTGACCTATATGTAGTGCACGAGTGTAATGGTGTCCCCGCACTCACAAAGTTCAGGGAATTGGCTCTGAACAATGTGGGGGCACCTTGGCTAGTGCCAGGGTACCCTCACACTAAGTAACTTTGCACCTAACCTTTACCAGGTAAAGGTTAGACATATAGGTGACTTATAAGTTACTTAAGTGCAGTGTAAAATGGCTGTGAAATAACGTGGACGTTATTTCACTCAGGCTGCAGTGGCAGGCCTGTGTAAGAATTGTCAGAGCTCCCTATGTGTGGCAAAAGAAATGCTGCAGCCCATAGGGATCTCCTGGAACCCCAATACCCTGTGTATCTCAGTACCATATACTAGGGAATTATAAGGGTGTTCCAGTAAGCCAATGTAAATTGGTAAAATTGGTCACTAGCCTGTTAGTGACAATTTGGAAAGAAATGAGATAGCATAACCACTGAGGTTCTGGTTAGCAGAGCCTCAGTGAGACAGTTAGGCACCACACAGGGAACACATACATATAGGCCACAAACTGACTAGCAGGGTCCCAGTGACACATAACAAACATACTGAAAACATAGGGTTTTCACTATGAGCACTGGGCCCTGGCTAGCAGGATCCCAGGGAGGCAGTGAAAACACCCTGACATACACTCACAAACAGGCCAAAAGTGGGGGTATCAAGGCTAGAAAGAGGCTACTTTCTCACAATCCTCTCCTGTACTGGAGGCATCTTTGGTCCACTCCAGAGTTAGTTCACCACCTGAGAGCTCCCAAGGCTGTGGTAAAAGTTGACAGTTTTACTAGAGTAACCTAGTTCAGGTCTGTAAAAAATGCAGGGCCTGATTTAAGATGCCCTAGCGCCACCTTAGCGCCTCCATGGCACAATTTTTTTTATGCTAAGGCGGCGCTAAAGTGGATTTTTATGCACACCATATTTACAGAGATGCATAATGCATGTATTGCACCACTTTGCAAACCCTTACGCCACTTTATGCCTGTGCCAGTCATAATATATGCAAGGAGGGGAATCCCCTGTTAGGGGGGGAAACAATGGCACAAAGAAATCTAAGAGATGGGCCTCAATGGGCTTTGCAGGATTAGCATCAAGATTTTGTATGCTAATCCTGCAAAACTCCGAATTAGCATCAAAAAGGGTTAAAGCTAGTTTCCCTAAGTACAGCCATGGTGCACTGTATCTTAAATACGGCGCACACATAGTGGTGTTAGGGGGTGTCGTAATGAATACTGGTACACCATGAGAAGAATGTTGCTTCTTCATTTAACCCTGGTACATACACCAAGTCTACAACGGAAGAATGGTCTGTTTGTGCTCCTCCTCTCCTTCATATGAACACCTTCCTCCCACTCATTCCATTCCCCCATTCCATGATGGAACATGAAACAAACCTTCCATATTCCATCATCACACACCTTTGCCTTTTATAGAAAAACAAAACATAAAGTATCCAAATACCAACATATTTTGAAATACATTAAATACACTTGTTGCATGTTATTCTATAATAGAATACAATTAAAATCTAAACATCAAATCTATTGTGAAATTAATGAAATAAATAAATTAAATAAATGAAGTATAACTTCTTTGCATATTTGCCTATTTACATCAAGAACAAATGTAATTGTTATAATTTTTAGGTTTGCAAATTTTTGGGGGAGTTTTTCTGTATGATTTCTTAAATCCAACCTTCTTTGTGACAAACTGTCATTAGTGATGCCTGTTTCACTTTCCACATTCTCATTAACAGCATTTCCCTGCACAATATCCTTTTCCACTACTTCCTCCATCCAGTCATACCTTTGCCGAGCTCTCTGATTTTCCGAATTTAGGTTATAAATACATTCTTGAGCAGCATATAAACATTTCGTCAATCTGCTTAAATGCCAGACCTTTCCATCACTAAGTAAAGATGAATTGTGAAATACTTTACTCACTTTGAGAGGTGTAGAATATTTACTGATCCCTTTTTGAACTTTTTTTTAATCCCTTTTCACTTTCACCCAATCTCCCACTACAATTGGTACAAGTTTGAAATTTTTCTTTTTATAATGGTAATCTTTAATATTTGTTTTAGACTCATACATTTTTTTAACAATACTCTCAGGAGACCAAAGTGCCAATTTGGTTGTTTGCATCCATGCAACTTCTTTACTTAATGGCTCACGTCCCCTCATAAGGACAAAAGGACTTTTCCCTGGACTTGAACAAGGAGTAATACGATATGCCCATAACATTTTAAACACTTCAGATTCCCATTTCAAAGTGTTACTCATCGCAATCTGTAAAGACCTCTTAATCACTCTATTGAAGCGTTCAACCAGGTCATTTCCTGGAGGAAATCCCATTACTTTAAAAAAATTCACTAAATAACTCAGAAGTAAATTGTGGACCATTATAGGAAATTATTTGTTTGGGCAAACCTTCTTTCAAAAATATCTTAGTCAAAAAATTTACCACATGTTCAGTATCCGCTCTTTTGACTATATCAATGTCTGGCCATTTTGAAAAATGATCCACCACTACAATAATAAATTTCTTTTGTGCTTCACCACTTTCTATTGGACCCCTTACATTAATCCCTATCTTTTCCCAGGGCATGCTGGGACACGATACTGGAATCAATGGTGGACAAAATGTTTTCAAAGCTTTATCAGAACAATTACATTTCACACATTCTCTGACTATTCTCTCAATGTCACTATCAGAGCTGGGCCACCAATAATTCAGTTTGACTCTTTGTTTTGTTTTAGAAATACCTAAATGTCCCTTGTGATGTACATCTAAAATTCTTGCACGTATTCCAAATGGTGGTATAAACCTTCTGCACCAAAGTAGTATTCCATCCTCCACGCTAAGTTCATTTCAGACTTCCCGAAATGCTTTTCAATCAATTTTAATGCTTTTCTTTTCTGGCCAGCCTTCATTAATGAATATTATAATTTGTTTGCATCGTACCATCCTTTAGCATGTGACTTTTCCACTCATCCTAATTAATTCCTGTAGGAGGCTGGACTGGCTTGTAGTGAGTACCAAGGGGTACTTGCACCTTGCACCAGGCCCAGTTATCCCTTATTAGTGTATAGGGTGTCTAGCAGCATAGGCTGATAGATAATGGTAGCTTAGCAGAGCAGCTTAGGCTGAACTAGGAGACGAGTGAAGCTCCTACAGTAACACTTAGTGTCATATGCACAATATCATAAGAAAACACAATACACAGTTATACTAAAAATAAAGGTACTTTATTTTTATAACAATATGCCAAAGTATCTCAGAGTGTACCCTCAGTGAGAGGATAGGAAATATACACAAGATATATATACACAATACCAACAATATGCAGTATAGTCTTAGAAAACAGTGCAAACAATGTATAGTTACAATAGGATGCAATGGGGACACATAGGCATAGGAGCAACACAAACCATATACTCCAAAAGTGGAATGCGAACCACGAATGGACCCCAAACCTATGTGACCTTGTAGAGGGTTGCTGGGACTATTAGAAAATAGTAAGGGTTAAAAAAATAGCCCACCCCAAGACCCTGAAAAGTGAGTGCAAAGTGCACTAAAGTTCCCCAAAGGACATAGAAGTCATGATAGGGGAATTCTGCAGGAAAGACACAAACCAGCAATGCAACAACAATGGATTTCCAGTCGAGGGTACCTGTGGAACAAGGGGACCAAGTCCAAAAGTCACAAGCAAGTCGGAGATGGGCAGATGCCCAGGAAATGCCAGCTGTGGGTGCAAAGAAGCTGCTACTGGACTGTAGAAGCTTAGGTTTCTGCAGGAACGACAAGGGCTAGAGACTTCCCCTTTGGAGGACGGATCCCTCACGCCGTGGAGAGTCGTGAAGAAGTGTTTTCCCGCCGAAAGACCGCCAACAAGCCTTGCTAGCTGCAAATCGTGCGGTAAGGGTTTTTGGACCTGCTGTGGCCCAGGAGGGACCAGGATGTCGCAAATTGCATCAGGAGACAGAGGGGACGTCGAGCAAGACAAGGAGCCCTCTCAGCAGCAGGTAGCACCCGGAGAAGTGCCAGAAACAGGCACTACGAGGATGCGTGAAACGGTGCTCACCCGAAGTCGCACAAAGGAGTCCCACGTCGCCGGAAAACAACTTAGGAGGTCGTGCAATGCAGGTTAGAGTGCCGTGGACCCAGGCTGGACTGTGCACAAAGGATTTCCGCCGGAAGTGCACGGAGGCCGGAGTAGCTGCAAAAGTCGCGGTTCCCAGCAATGCAGTCTGGCGTGGGGAGGCAAGGACTTACCTCCACCAAACTTGGACTGAAGAGTCACTGGACTGTGGGAGTCACTTAAACAGAGTTGCTGGATTCAAGGGACCTCGCTCGTCGTGCTGAGAGGAGACCCAGGGTACCGGTGATGCAGTTCTTTGGTGCCTGCGGTTGCAGGGGGACGATTCCGTCGACCCACAGGAGATTTCTTCGGAGCTTCTAGGGCAGAGAGGAGGCAGACTACCCCCACAGCATGCACCACCAGGAAAACAGTCGAGAAGGCGGCAGGATCAGCGTTATAGAGTTGCAGTAGTCGTCTTTGCTACTATGTTGCAGTTTTGCAGGCTTCCAGCGCGGTCAGCAGTCGATTCCTTGGCAGAAGGTGAAGAGAGAGATGTAGAGGAACTCGGATGAGCTCTTGCATTCGTTATCTAAAGTTTCCCCAGAGACAGAGACCCTAAATAGCCAGAAAAGAGGGTTTGGCTACCTAGGAGAGAGGATAGGCTAGCAACACCTGAAGGAGCCTATCAGAAGGAGTCTCTGACGTCACCTGGTGGCACTGGCCACTCAGAGCAGTCCAGTGTGCCAGCAGCACCTCTGTTTCCAAGATGGCAGAGGTCTGGAGCACACTGGAGGAGCTCTGGGCACCTCCCAGGGGAGGTACAGGTCAGGGGAGTGGTCACTCCCCTTTCCTTTGTCCAGTTTCGCGCCAGAGCAGGGCTAAGGGGTCCCTGAACCGGTGTAGACTGGCTTATGCAGAAATGGGCACCAAATGTGCCCATGAAAGCATTTCCAGAGGCTGGGGGAGGCTACTCCTCCCCTGCCTTCACACCATTTTCCAAAGGGAGAGGGTGTAACACCCTCTCTCAGAGGAAGTCCTTTGTTCTGCCATCCTGGGCCAGGCCTGGCTGGACCCCAGGAGGGCAGAAGCCTGTCTAAGGGGTTGGCAGCAGCAGCAGCTGCAGTGAAACCCCAGGAAAGGCAGTTTGGCAGTACCAGGGTCTGTGCTACAGACCACTGGGATCATGGGATTGTGCCAACTATGCCAGGATGGTATAGAGGGGGCAATTCCGTGATCATAGACATGTTACATGGCCATATTCGGAGTTACCATTGTGAAGCTACATATAGGTAGTGACCTATATGTAGTGCACGCGTGTAATGGTGTCCCCGCACTCACAAAGTCCGGGGAATTGGCCCTGAACAATGTGGGGGCACCTTGGCTAGTGCCAGGGTGCCCTCACACTAAGTAACTTTGCACCTAACCTTTACCAGGTAAAGGTTAGACATATAGGTGACATATAAGTTACTTAAGTGCAGTGTAAAATGGCTGTAAAATAACGTGTGCGTTATTTCACTCAGGCTGCAGTAGCAGGCCTGTGTAAGAATTGTCAGAGCTCCCTATGGGTGGCAAAAGAAATGCTGCAGCCCATAGGGATCTCCTGGAACCCCAATACCCTGGGTACCTCAGTACCATATACTAGGGAATTATAAGGGTGTTCCAGTAAGCCAATGTAAATTGGTAAAATTGGTCACTAGCCTGTTAGTGACAATTTGGAAAGAAATGAGAGAGCATAACCACTGAGGTTCTGATTAGCAGAGCCTCAGTGAGACAGTTAGTCACTACACAGGTAACACATTCAGGCACACTTATGAGCACTTGGGCCCTGGATGACAGGGTCCCAGTGACACATACAACTAAAACAACATATATACAGTGAAAAATGGGGGTAACATGCCAGGCAAGATGGTACTTTCCTACAATTCCTTCAATGCCTTCATCAAAAATTCCAGCAACACACCCTTCAATAAGATGGTCATTATTACCATCAACTGGTAAAGGCATACGACCAACTTAAAAAAATCTGCTATCCTATTGTTCACACCAGGAATATATTGGATCTCATAACTGAAGTCTAATAACTTAACAGACATGCGTGCTAAAGGTGGAGAAGCTCTGTAAATCTGTTGTGGTTAACACATTCGTTAATGGTTTGTGATCTGTTTTCACCAACACCTTAAACCCCCATATATAATGCCTAAAATGACAAAGTCCCCAAACACATGCCAAAGTCTCTCTTTTGATGACAGAATACCTCTCTTCCACCAAGGAAAGAGCGCGAGGCGCAAAAGCCTCAAACCATTTTTTACCCTTTTCATCAAATTGCGAAAGTACAGCTCCCAACCCTTTTTTGCTGGCATCTGTGGTTATACAAATGCGATCTTTGGGATCAAAGTTCTTCAATTATGGTGCATTACACATAACCTTCAAGTTAGTGAATTCTCTTTGGCACTCTTCCGACCACACAAATGTAACCCTATCCTCAAGTACATTTCTGATTGCGTGTGTTTTTCTCTCAAAATTACACCAGAACTTTGAGTAAAATTCCACTAGACTGAGGAATGCTCTAACCTCATCTTTATTGGAAGGAGCTGGTGATTTACAAATGACATCCATTAATTTCTGCTCAGGTTTAATGCCTTTATTACTAATACTGTGACCTAAATAAATCACCTCTTGCTCAGCAAAATTGCATTTATTAAATTCCACCATTAAGCAATTCTGGTCTAAAATTTTCAACACTTGCCTGCATTTTAAATCATGTTCTAACTTGGACTCACCCATGATTAAATTGTCACCCTGAAAAAACATTACTTTATCTATATTCTTAAGCAATTCACTCATCAAGCGTTTGAACATTGCAGCGACCAACGCCAAACCAAAATCTCCTTAAAAATAGGAAACAACCTACAGGTGTAATTAAAGTTGTATACTTTCAACATTCAGGGTGTAACTGCAACTGGTGATAAGCTGATTTTAAGTCTAGTGTGGAAACCCAATTGGCCCCCTTTGTGTTTTCTAAAATTTCATTAATTCTAGGTAACAGGAATTGATCAATCAATATGTTTTTGTTAACCTCTCTGAGATCAAAAGACAACCTCACTTTGCCATTGGACCTCCTCACCACAACCAAAGGTGAAAACAACTCAGAAGATTCAACCTGTTCAATAATGCCCTCCGTCATCAACCTTTCTAATTCTGCTACAACTTCATCTTTAATGGACAACGGTATGTGATTTGCTTTGTGTATGCATGGAGTCGCAGAATCTTTCAATTCTATTTTGTGATTGAATCCTCTCAACAGTCCAACATTTTCTGAAAACACCTTCAAAAATTCATCACGCATTGTTTCTCCAGTATCTTCCTCCATAAACAACACTGGCTCAGCACTATTTGGGTTCAATATAATTCCTAATTGTCCCTGTTCATGCCTAACTTGGAACTGATTAACCTTTTCCCGAGAAATAAAATGTACACATTGCTTTTCTTCCCTTAAATGTAAATTCTGTCGTTCGGGCACCAATTAGGTTGATGCTCTCGCCCGTATATGTTCTTGCTTTCACATTTCTGTTTTTTCCAAAACACATTTGTCGTCAAATAATCCCATAAAAATTACTTTATTAATGATGGTAAACAGTGAACCAGAATCTGCCATTAAAATAACCGGTACACTGTCTACTAATATTTCACACATAGGATTTTTCCTAACACAACGGTCAACACTTCATACATCATACTCAAGGCAAAACACACCACTGGAGTCAGACTAATTCTCATGATGGTCTGAATCTGTATAACTCTCCTATTGAATGTACTTCACATTTTCTTTGTTTTTCTTTTTACAGACCCTAGAAAAATGACCCATTATTCCACAAATGGAACATTTCTGGTTTTCGGTCGGGCATTTTTTTATAGTAAGCTAAATTTTCAGTGCTGCTGCATCTAAAACATTTCTTGCTGCTGATGTCCTCTTTCCTTTTAAAGCCAATCTTACTGTTCATAGGTGTAGCATCCTGACGATTACCCTTACTGATCCTGGTGGTCTTAACTATACTGACATATTTGTTTTCATTTTGAGATTCCTCTATAACAGCTTTTGCACATCTGCATGTTAATTCTACTTTCTTTACTAAAGACATGACTTCCTTCAGAGGAGCTTCACCATTAACCCATAGTTTATCCCGTACATTTGGATTGCTGGTGTGCATTATAATTTGGTCACAAATGAGTTCCTCTTGTAGGTTTCCAAATCTTCAACTTATGACTAATTGTTTCAGTGTAAAGACATAATCATCTATACTTTCCATTTTTCCCTGTTTACGTTAGAATTTTTTTTATCTATCAACTGCAACACAAACTACAGGGGAAAAATGAGCATCAAGATCTTCTAAAGCATGTGTAAACACATCACCTACTTCATCTTGTCTTACTTTTTTTAAAAATTTGGTTATAGGTTTTTACACCTCCAAGACTCAAAGAATGTAAAAGCACTTTTTTTTCTGGTGAAAAATCCTCATCTTCGAATGTGTCTGCTAACGCGTCCGTCTATGTCAATTTATACACATCAGGACTCGTTTAGGTCGATGAATCTTTGGACCCAGTGGTGAGTCTCCGTAAGACGAGATTACCAATTATTAAATCAATAACATTATTAAAGTTAGCATCAAAATATATTTCACAATAACCATTAATGAACCTTCGGCGCATTCATTAGTTCTCAGACTCAAATAACCACACCTTGAAGGAGGATTTTGTGAATTTATTCCCTATTGAATACAATCTAATGGTAAACGTATTAGTCTCAAAACCAAGAAGCATAAGAACATAATCACAAGGTAGCAACTACGATAAGCTTTCAATAATGCGATGATCAGAAACATAAGATAGAAGCGTCAGCGTGAATAGAACATCGTGCATAATAAACCATAGAATATCAGTTCAGCATAGCTACATGTCAGTCACGTCAGTTCCGTCAGTCAAATGAGCACCTTATCTAACCTCAAATTAGCATTAGCATGTTGGGCTTCATGCAAAACAATTTAGAATATCAATTTTGAAAACATCTAACTAAGATACCTAATTAAACATACAGCAGTTGGTACCTAGAAAGAAAGGCAAATAGATTCCGTTAGCAATATAATTACCCTCCTCGAGATAGGTCAGCATACAGGATCAGTCTTCGTCTTCAGGACATCAGTTAGTTCACCGTCAATCTATCTAAATTAGAGGCAAGGGACACTCTCCTCATAAGGAGGAAAGTGTAATAGGGCAGTGTATGGGCTAGGATGATTTTATCTACGTCTCAAATCACCAAATAGAGTGACAGAGTTTCTGGATGCAATCGATATCATTCCCTACCTAATGTGTCTCGTCTCTCGTGTCATGAGTTTTTATCCCCTTTTCGTAATACATTCCCCCAAAATTCTATTGGTTAATAACTACACCCCACTATTGGTAACCAATCAAATTATACATTAAGTAATGCATTTGTCATTTCTTGATATTAGCTCGTCTTCTAATTGGTCTTCATAATCGACATTTCGTAGGTGGCATGTCCGGGGTTACTTCACCATCTTGGCACACGTCTCAGGTCAAAAGTTCTCTTCCCCTCGTCTCATTGTCCTTGGAAGTGTCCATGTTTGTTTCAAATCACATAATTTTGAGCTAGAAGCTACTAGCATACGAATGTGAACATTCCTTTATGTTACTAACAAGTACAGAAAGAACAATAGCTGGGTCATGGTCGTTTGCAAGTCTGCATACTGGAGAAGCAGAAAAATACGCTTTAAAATGAGAGTTACACAGCTAGTTCGCGACTCATGCTAACTTAAGACATACGAGTTCTAATGAATACAGTTTTGATCGTAATAATACATGTAATTGAAAGATTATTATTAATTCAGCATTAGTGTTCATAAATGAGTAAATCTTCACGTTTATTAATATATTTCAATTATTAATTATTAATATTGCACTGTCAAATGTAAGCATTTCACGTCTATAATATATGATATTTAAACTACGCTCTCTCAGTCCCTCCTCTGATGACGCTCGTCATCATACAATTCTTAATCTTCAATTTTTCACCTTGCGCATTATACGCATTTCAACATCTTGCCCTTTATGTGAACTTTCCCATATTTCATTGAACATTTTCTCTCTTTCACTTTCTTCATTCAGTCTGGCTCTTTTTGACAGGTTTCTTTTAATTTTGTCATTAATTTTGCATGCTTCCCATAATCCTAATAGACAATTAAAACAATTAGTAGACCTAACATAATTTTTGCAAGAACTCCATTCCAAATGTTAGTAAACCAGCTCCCTACCCGGGCAATTCCTTTTCCAAATTTTTCTCAAACTCCAGGTTCTTTTAGATCCTTCAAATCTATACTATCTCTAGTAAGGTTAGTAAGCATACTTCTAATTTTCTTACTATTATCAGGTATAAATGAACAGCAGTGACGTTCATTAAGCATTTTGCACACACCTCCATTCTTTGCTAAAAGAATGTCTAAAGCAAGCCGATTTTGAAGAGTCATGGCTCTTTCTGCAGCAAGTTCAGTATCCATCAATAGTATTGCTCCTGTAAAATTTGTCAGCATGTTATCCACAATAGTAGACAACTTTAGAATTTTCTTAGAATTTAAGATAACCCCAACTGATGGGATTATTGCTCCAAATATGTCACCAATGACAGCAGCCACTGATTCTCGTTTCTGTCTAGAATGTTGTATTTCAGAAGATTTAGGTATTTGTTTTAAGTCATCAATCTGGTATATCTTTGGGAAAACTATTCCCAAATAACATGTCCCATACCATCCCTTTGGGAGACGGTAATATGCATTTAACCCACAGATGTAATAGATTCCAGGAATCGCTGGGTCTTGTCCATTTAACATGAAGGTCCATTTACTCTGAAACAAAAACACATGTCTACATTCACTCGTACCCACAAACAAATTGTCTTGATCGGATTTTGGTCTGTATATACATAGCCTACCTACGTGTAATGCATCTATAGCTAATTTGCCTTGGGTTTTAATTGCTGTGTAAGCATAATCATTTGCATAAGTACGTTTTTCTAAGCCTTTCTCTAACTTCTCCTTTAATGCTTTGCGTCTATCATCTGTGTGGTCTAAAAAGCTTTTCTCTACTGAAGACAATAAGCAAGTCAGATTATTGCGATGTGCGTAAGCAGTTCCAAATGTAAGTGTCGGCTCAAAAAATCCTCTAACTAGTTTAATATCATGTTCTTTAGCTAGCTTATTCAAAAATTCAATTACAGGCACAAAAGAAAACACAACATCCAGATTTGAATAAAAGTATTGGACATGCTCTTGATTATAAAATCTTGTTAGTAGCAAGCTGCAGCTAATCCCATAAGTAAGAGGGAGGCTATGATAAGTAACTCCCTCCTGCACAGATGAAGGAATTTTAGTACACACATAACAATCTTTCGTATCCATAGTTTCCACATACTCATTTAATAAGCGATAGAAGACATTAGTAGAAAGTTCCCCTTTTGTATTAGTTCCCTCATGCAGATGTTTAGTATCTTGTTCAAATTTCTCCCACGGTGATAATTTATTAGTAATAGTAGTAGTCTCTGGTTTTGAAGTTGCGTTAATAGTTTCTTTCTCTCTCCATGGCATTCCTACAATCACTCCTACAATCATTATTGCACATACAACACCTACCATAAATCCTAACCACCCACACACCTTACTTCCTTTGTTACTATAAGCCATGTCTGTATAGAATCAGAATAGCAGATCGACAATCAACTTAAGATGGCAAACTCTTTCTGCGTATTTACAGCGTCTTCTCTCACTCCAGGACCCTTTTTCGTCAGTTCAGATTAGCAGCTTGTCGTAATTCTGTTTCTTGATGTCAAATCCAGGTTTAATTGTCTCTTTCCGGTAGATTTATAAAGTCTCTTTCCTTAAAAAAAAAATTTCAAGGTTTTCTTTTGTTGTTTACCTTCAGGTACCGTAGTATTGGCCTGGCACTTCTCGATCAAAACAAAATGCTAAGAATTCTTGTTGCCATTCAGAAGTTGTAGCATATGCCCATTCAGGACCTGTGTACCTTCAGTTTGCTATTCTCTTTCTTTTTAATCTTCGTTCACCTTGCTGTTCCCCTTCACTCAGATCATCTCTCTGTGAGGCATCGCTTTCTTCTATAATTGTCTTGTTTGTTAATTCTCTTATTCTAAAAGGTGACTTTTCTGGCCATTTATCACCTCTATGTGTCTTGTTTCGGTGTTTTCCTTCAGGACGCTGGACAGCACCCTCCTCTTGTGATATGGTGTTTTCTCCTGATAAGCTTGGAACTTGTTCAGAAGATTCTGATTCGTTCTGATTTAAATTTACTACTTCTCCATCTCTCTCTCCTTCCCGTTCGATACTGTATTCAGGCTCTGAATTGTATTCGTCTGCTTCTGGGAGAACCTCTCCTTGCCTTTGTTCTCCTGCTGCCTCCACTGAGATTGGCACTCCGTCATCTCTCTCGAACTCACTGATAGTTTGAGGGACACGGCTGTTCTCAGTGGGCTCTCCTGTAGTTTCAGATCTTTCTTGACTGATCTCTGACCCTGAGACTTCTCCTCTTGAAGTTGCTGTACCGGAATTTTCAAGTTCCTCTTCAACAGGACACGTTACCTTTTTTGTATGGCTGACATGTATCCAGTTGGGAACCCCGGCACACTTCACAGCAGTAGTGGTCGTCAATATCACTTGATATGGCCCTTTCCAACGCGGCTCAAGACACGATTTTCTTACGTGCTTTTTGACAACCACCCAATCTCCAGCTTGCAGAGAGTGTCCTGGTTCGCCGATTGGTGGTAACGTGTTAGCTTCCACCTGGTGAGAGAAAGAGCGAATCACGTCAGTCAAACTTTTGCAGTAATCCAACACCATATCATCTGTAATATTCACTAGGGCATTTGCAGGTACCGCTGGTAACCTCATTGCTCTACCCATGAGGATTTCATGGGGGGACAGTCCCGTTTTCTTATCTGGTGTGTTTCTCATGGACATCAGTACTAGCGGTAATGCATCTGGCCACTTCATGTTTGTTGCTGCACACATTTTCGCTATTCTTGATTTTAAGGTACCATTCATCTGTTCAACTAGTCCTGATGCTTCAGGGCGATAGCTACAGTGTAACTTCTGCTCGATGTTGAGTGCTGCGCACAGTAGCTTGATCACCTCATTGTCGAAGTGTCTTCCCCTATCTGATTCTATAGAAACCGGGAACCCGAATCGTGGTATTAATTCCCTGAGTAATAGTTTTGCAACTGTGAGACTGTCATTTCTACGTGTAGGGTATGCCTCAATCCAATGACTGAAAACACATACAATTACCAACACGTACTTCAATCCTCCACAAACAGGCATTTCAATGAAATCCATTTGTATTCTATTAAATGGACCTCCAGCTCTTCCAATGTGGCTCAAATTTACCACTGTTCCCTTTCCAGCATTCATCTGTTGACAGATGATGCACCTGTGACAAGTAATTTCTGCGGCATGTCTGAATTTTGGATTAAACCAATCAACTTTAAAAGATCTGATCATGGCATCTCTTCCTAAATGTGCTTGCCCATGATATAATCGGGCAAATTGTGACAGAAGACTATTAGGTAAGACCAACTTTCCATTATCTGAGACCCATATATCATCTGCTCTTTGTACACATTGCATTTTCTGCCAGGAACGTTTTTCTTCTTTGTTATCACGGTTTTGTAGTGTCTTTAATTCATCTAAAGTATCAACCACTTGTAATGCTAGATTCAAAGTTGTGTCATTTTCAGGCTGAGGTAGCAATTCCCACTGCTCTTTGAATGATATACAATTCAATGCACAAAATCTTGCAACCTGATCTGCATAACCATTCCCCATTGACACAAAGGTGGTCATTCTGACCTCGGCGGTAAAAGGCGCCTACCGCCGGTCAGAAATCCTCCATAATTCCGCCGCGGTCGCGGTAACCCGCCACGGTCATTCTGACCCGCAGCAGCCAAACCTCCGAAAATCCGACAGCCACAACAGACCGCCAGACCAGCGGTCGGCGGAAAAGTGGAGGTGACCAAACCTCCACCGTCACGCCAACAGAAATACGCCCATGCCATTACGACCCACGAATCTACGCGGCGGTCTTTCAAACGCGGTTTTCCATTGGCGGTACACACCGCCGCGGTCAGAATACACACAAACGAACAAAACTCAGCCACATTGGACGATTTGAATTCCACACACCTGATACACATACACACACCACCCCCACACACACAATATAATATAAAACACACACCCACATCACCCACAAACCCCTACGACCAAAAATTCAGAAAGAAGCACTGAGAGACACATCAGCGATCACAGAATACCATCACACAGAGGCACACTACACCATCACCCACACAATATCCACACACAAAACAACACACACCACCACACTCAACACACTTAACTACACATACTCCACCCCACACATCATACACACCACTCCATGGCACCCCAAAGACACCCCCGCTTCTCAGACGAAGAACTCAGGGTCATGGTGGAGGAAATCGTTCGGGTAGAGCCCCAGCTCTTCGGCACACAGGTCCAATACACCAGCATTGCCCGGAGGACGGAGCTATGGCAGAGGATTGTCGACAGGGTCAACGCTGTGGGACAGCACCCCAGAAATCGGGAAGACATCAGGAAGCGATGGAACGACCTACGGGGGAAGGTGCGTTCCATGGTATCCAGGCACAACATCGCCGTGCAGAAGACTGGGGGAGGACCCCCACCTCAACCCCCACAATTTACAACATGGGAGGAGGAAGTCTTGAACATCCTGCATCCTGACGGCCTCGCAGGAGTCGCCGGAGGAATGGATTCTGGTAAGTTGAAGCTTCAATACTGCTTCCCCCCCACCTGCATGCCAAATCATACCCCAACCCTCACCCCCATCCTCGAACCCCACCCTCACCCCCACCCCCATCCTCACTCCCACCCTCACCCCCACCACCATCCTCACCCCCACCACCATCCTCACCCCCACCCCCAGCACACCTATTCCCTGCCAATGTCTCACCATCACAACCCACACATCCCAAAACCTAGGCCTGCATGCGTCCACTAAGCATGGACACCCATCACCAAAGCATGCCCAATGCATATACACATCCCCCCCACAAGCCACCCTCATCAAAGCACCCACACACGAATGCCAGCACTTGGGGACACGGGAACCCACAGATACACCCATATGCCACACATTGAAACTATAACCATACCTCTATACCCCTGCAGGACCCGACCGTCAACACACCGCCACGGAGGGCCCAGAATTCTCCACACCCCCCACCCAAGAGGCCGTCAGCGATGACAGCAGCTCTGTCGACCTGGACACTGATGACCAGCCCGGACCATCGGGGACCTCTGGACAGTCGGTTCCCCTCACCAGGCACAGGCCACTACAGACCCAAACCCCTCTGGGAACACCAGCACAGCTCCCACCCAGCGGGCCCATGCCTCTGTCTCCAGGGCGCGTCAATCTGCGGTGTGTCTACCACTACAGGGCACCCAGGATAACCCACCACCCCAACAACAACAGGGACCTGGGGGCAGTGGTAGTGGGCACACCGGCCAGGGGGCAGAGGCCCAGGGAAACAGGGCAACTCGGAGGGCAGCTGTGCGACAGGGGGGGGACGGGCCCAGGGAACCCACTCTCCACGAGGCCCTCACCACCATCATGGGAGCATACAACCGCTCCCAGGAGACGATGGCGACGGTACTGGCCCGGTTCCAGGAGATCCAGGTACTGCAGGAGGAACACTATCGGGGGTACAGGGAGGACATCAGAGCCCTCACCTCCACCCTGGTTACCATGGTAGGGCTGCTGCAGGACCTCATCA
The DNA here is from genome assembly GCF_031143425.1 of Pleurodeles waltl. NCBI lineage: Eukaryota > Metazoa > Chordata > Amphibia > Caudata > Salamandridae > Pleurodeles > Pleurodeles waltl. Next base: position 334,338 of record NW_027149863.1, on the reverse strand, counting down.
ACACCAGGACGGACACTCAACAACAACAAAGGGCCCCTGCCACTAGCCTGGACTAAGAACATCCAACCACCTCCGCCGGCGCTAGTGGACAGGAGGCCCCCGCACAACAGCAGCCCACCAGACCCCCACCTCCTGCAGGAGAAGAACCACCCCGCAAGAGGGCCCTGAGATCTCGCAAGAAGACAGAGTAGGATGTCAAGACCCCCGCCAGCAAAGGATACCACCTGATGTCATCCCACTGTCCCACATTGTCACCCTGTCCATCCTTGAACTGCCCATGCTCCATCTCTCCACAGGCCTATGGACAATGCACCTGTGTGACTGTTACTCTGGACTCTGCCATGGACATTCCTTCACCATAGCCCCCACCCACTTGAAACCACCCATCCCATTTTGAGCACTGAAATAAACACCTATTTTGCACAAAACTATCTGGAGTCTGGCTGTGATTTCAAAATATTGTAATTGACATGACAGTGCAAATATGTCCTTGTACATAGTGAAGTCAACAAACAGCTGCCACAAAGCTGTAGTCCATGGGGAAACGAAGCACAGGACTCGTAGTGGGGACCCCAGATCTGAAATAGGGAGGGAAAAGCCACAACTCAGTCATCATACACTGGGGCAAATAGACAGGCAGCAGAGATGCAGGAGAGTAGTTCACATTTACTAAATTATGTTTGAATTGTTACCTGTGTCCTATTGGAAGTACTGTTCAATGATTCTGTCCCTGTTGTCTGTTTCAGCCCCGTCGTCTTCCTCCTCGTCACTCTCCACAGGTTCCACAGCTGCCACAACACCACCGTCTCGACCATCCTCCTGCAGGAAAGGCACCTGGCGGCGCAAAGCCAGGTTGTGAAGCATGCAGCAGGCCACGATGATGTGACACACCTTCTTAGGTGAGTACATTAGGGATCCACCTGTCATATGCAGGCACCGAAACCTGGCCTTTAGGAGGCCGAAGGTGCGTTCGATCACCCTCCTAGTACGCCCATGGGCCTCATCGTACCGTTCCTCTGCCCTGGTCCGGGGATTCCTTACTGGGGTCAGTAGCCACGACAGGTTGGGGTACCCAGAGTCCCCCAATAGCCATACACGGTGTCTCTCTAGCTGTTCCATCACGTAAGGGATGCTGCTATTCCTTAGGATGTAGGCGTCATGCACTGACCCTGGGAATTTGGCATTTACATGCGAGATGTACTGGTCAGCCAAACACACCACCTGGATGTTCATGGAATGGTAACTTTTTCTGTTCCTGTACACCTGCTCCCTGTCTCTTGGGGGAACCAAAGCCACATGGGTCCCATCAATGGCACCAATGACGTTGGGAATATGTCCAAGGGCGTAGAAATCACCCTTCACTGTAGCCAATTCGCCCACCTCAGGGAAAATGATGTAGCTCCTCACGTATTTCATCAGGGCAGACAACACTCTGGATAACACCTTCGAAAACATGGGCTAAGACATCCCAGAAGCAATTCCCACTGTTGTCTGAAATGACCCACTTGCCAAGAAATGGAGTACTGACAGGACCTGCACCAGAGGGGGAATCCCTGTGGGTTGGCGGATGGGGGACATCAGGTCGGGCTCCAGCTGGGCACACAGTTCTTGTATAGTGGCACGGTCAAGCCGGTAGGTCAGGATAATGTGGCGTGCTTCCATTGTCGACAGGTCCACCAGCGGCCTGTACACAGGAGGATTCATCCGTCTCCTCGCCAAACCCAGCGGACGGTGCCTAGGAAGGACAACATGGAGCACACAGTCAAGCAACCCACAGGTACGTACTCACAGCTTGCACAGTAAACGATTCTCTATGCAGTGAATGGCGTGTCTGAGTGGCTATGCAAGGCCTAGGCCTGTGTGACGCAGTTGAAATTGAGCCATGTGGACCCTCGAAATGGCGGCTGCCTGACCTGTGAAGTGTGACAATGGGATGTGAGGTCAATGCGCTGGCGTGGCACACCGCGGCGGTCGGCGGTCGAAGACCGCGGCGCGAAGCCGCATTGGTTAACATTGAAGCCTATGGGTTTCAGGAGCCAATGGCGAAGGGCGCCGGCGGTGGCGGTACGCACCGCCGCGGTACGCACCGCCGCGGACGTGACCGCCATTTTCTATCTACTTATTCACTTGCGACTTGAACTTTCACAGGAGAGGACCTATACTGCAAGTGTTGCTGTGACCTCGGTCTGGAAGGGACAATGGCTGCTGCGCCTGGGGAAAGGGCCCCTGCCTTCACTGGAGAAGAGTTGGAGAAACTTGTGGATGGGGTCCTCCCCCAGTATGCGCTACTCTACGGTCCTCCAGACCAACAAGTGAGTTTAATTCAATATGGATTTGGGGCCACTGGCTGCCTTGGGGGCCTGGCGGGGGGCCTGGCGGGGATGGGGGGCATGTTGGGCCTGGGGGGGGGGGCCTGGCGGGGGGCCTGGCGGGGATGGGGGGCATGTTGGGCCTGGCGGGGGGCCTGGCGGGGGGCCTGGCGGGGATGGGGGGCATGTTGGGCCTGGCGGGGGGCCTGGCGGGGATGGGGGGCGTTGGGCCACTGGCAACGAAAATGCAGACAAACTTGAACGTGGTATTTCTCCCTCCCTGTACGTGTCACATAGGTCCGCGCCCATGAGAAGATCGGGATTTGGCGTGCCATCGCCAAGGAAGTCCGGACCCTGGGGGTCCACCATCGACGGGGCACCCACTGCCGCAAGAGGTGGGAGGACATCCGCCGCGGGACCAAGAAGACCGCCGAGTCTCTGCTGGGGATGGCCTCCCAACGTAGGCGGGGTGCCTGCCGTCAACTGACCCCCCTGATGTTCCGGATCCTGGCGGTGGCCTACCCTGATTTGGATGGGCGCGTGAGGGCAGCACAGCAGACACAAGGGGGTGAGTACAAGCATTATCTACTCTGTTGTCGCGCAGTGGAGGTGTCTGGGTGGGGGAGGAGGGCTGGGGGTCCCCCTAGGCCAGGGCGATATCTGTAGGCTGGGCACCCCCGTAAGCCCCTGTGTCCCCAGCCACCACCCTCAGTAGTGTGTCAGTACAGCCATCCCTGGGCCGTGTCATCCATGGGTGCAGTTGTCAACTCTAGGCGTGTAGGGCATGTTCCACGGAATGCGTAGCGGACCCCAAGTGCGCAACTTAGTGCAGGGGGCATCTGTGTCTGTCATGTCCGCTAACTGTACCGGTGATCCATGTACTCAAAATCTCTTTATTTCTCTCTCCCCCCCCCCTTTTTGTTTGTCTTTCTGTGCTTGTGTGCATCAGCATCATCAGGCGGCGGAGAAGTGGCATCGGGGCAGAAGGGAGCTGCATCTCACATGGCCCAGGAGGGCCATGCCACAGAGTCTGACTGGACCAGTGAGACGGAGGGCGAGGGGAGCTCCACAACGGGGACGACTGGACCCTGCAGCGACACGGACACGTCCTCGGAAGGGAGCTCCCTTGCGGGGGTGGCACCATCCGTGCCCCCCGCCATTACAGGTACAGCCGCCACCCAGCGCACCATCTCCGCCCTCCCAGCAGCCCCTAAGCGTTCGCCCCGTGCCCGCTCTGCCAGTAAGCCGGGCATCTCCTTCGCCCCAGGCACCTCAGGCCCTGCCCCTGTTACCCCCGCTGCCCTCAGTGAGGAGGTCATTGACCTCCTCCGAACGCTCATTGTTGGGCAGACTACCCTTTTGAATGCCATCCAGGGGGTGGAGAGGGAGGTTCATCGCAGCAATGCGTACCTGGAGGGCATTCATTCGGGTCAGGCTGCCCATCAGCGATCGTTCCAGGCTCTGGCCTCAGCACTGACGGCAGCCATTGTCCCTGTCTCCTATCTCCCTCTACTAACTCCCTCCTCCCAGTCTCCTGTTCCTCTGCCTGTCCCACCCACACCATCAGACCAGCCTGCACACACCTCAACACCCAAGAGCAGCTCATCCAAACATAAGCACCACAGATCACGCAGACATTCACACAAGCAACATTCCGATGCAGACATGCCAACAGTCACTACCACCTCTGTGACCCCCACCTCCTCGTCTCCCTCCTCCCTCCCTGTGACGTCTACACTCACACCTTCATTCACCTCACCATCAGCCAGTGTTTCCATCACCAGCACACCCTCCAGTACAGTCCGCACACGTGCAGTCACCACCCCCACTGCCATTTACACGTCCCCTGTGTCCTCTCCCACTGTGTCTGTCACCCCCTCTTCCACACCACACAAACGCAGCCACCCACCCAACAGCCATCCACCTCACGACAGCCTCCCGCTCCTGCACCTGCACCCAAAGACAGCAAACTTGTCTCGCCTACAACCACATCCTCTCCCTCCACTCCCATACCCACTGTACCTACCACTATCCATTGTCCCAAGAAAATCTATCTCTCTACTGCTACCTTCTTTCCTGACCCTGAGCCCCCCCCTCCTTCTCGTCGGGGTAAGAAGAGCACCTCAGCCACCACCAGCCCTGCAGCCCCCTTGACAAGGGTGCAGGGGTATTGGAGCCCACCAGCCCGCAGGTCTGGATCTTCGCCCAGCAGCAAGGGGACAGCCAGCCCACCCCCTGGGAAGAGGAGCAGAAGGCGGAAGGGCCGCCGCCGGAGCCCGGATTCTATATCCCCCCAGGACACTAGCCAGCCACCGTCAACAGCCACAGCTCCAAAGGGAGGAAAGGGCCACAGACTCCCGACTAAGGAGGGCAAGGGCAGCAAGGCGGAGAAGTCAGGCAGCAGGCCTGCTGCCCATGGAGGACCCGTCACAGCTGCCCAGGAGGAGCCCGCAACCCCCATAGCCGCTGCCCCGGGAGCACCCAGCCCAGCTGGCCAGGAGGGCCCCACCACCCACAGCCCAGGTGGGCACTGAAGGAGCACCATCCCCGCTGCCCAGGAGGGCACCACCAGGCAATGAGCAGTTGGCCATTGAATGTCCGCCGTCTCCAGCACCGCTCCGCTGGGGACCGCCGTCTCAAGAACCGCTGAACTGGGCCCTTCAAGGCAAGGACCGCTGAACTGGGCCCTTCAAGGCAAGAACCGCTGAACTGGGCCCTTCAAGGCAAGAACCGCTGAACTGGGCCCTTCAAGGCAAGGACCGCTGAACTGGGCCCTTCAAGGCAAGAACCGCTGAACTGGGCCCTTCAAGGCAAGAACCGCTGAACTGGGCCCCGCCGTCTCCAGCACCGCTCCGCTGGGGACCGCCGTCTCAAGAACCGCTGAACTGGGCCCTTCAAGGCAAGGACCGCTGAACTGGGCCCTTCAAGGCAAGAACCGCTGAACTGGGCCCCGCCGTCTCCAGCACCGCTCCGCTGGGGACCGCCGTCTCAAGAACCGCTGAACTGGGCCCTTCAAAGCAAGAACCGCTGAACTGGGCCCTTCAAAGCAAGAACCGCTGAACTGGGCCCTTCAAGGCAAGAACCGCTGAACTGGGCCCCGCCGTCTCCAGCACCGCTCCGCTGGGGACCGCCGTCTCAAGAACCGCTGAACTGGGCCCTTCAAGGCAAGAACCGCTGAACTGGGCCCCGCCGTCTCCAGCACCGCTCCGCTGGGGACCGCCGTCTCAAGAACCGCTGAACTGGGCCCTTCCAGGCAGGAACCGCTGGCCCTTTGGCAGACGTGGCAGGGCAGGATCTGTCTCAGGCAGGGCTGCAGGATGTCCTCTGGCCAACATGCCTCCTCCAGTGGCAGTGGAGTCTGTTATGGACTGTTTTGACTGTGGCTTTGCTCTCCCCAGGATGGCCCAGTGGGCAGGCCACCCACTGTATGGACTGTATGGACTGTGGCTTTGCTCTCCCCAGGATGGCCCAGTGGGCAGGCCACCCACTGTATGGACTGTATGGACTGTGGCTTTGCTCTCCCCAGGATGGCCCAGTGGGCAGGCCACCCACTGTATGGACTGTATGGACTGTGGCTTTGCTCTCCCCAGGATGGCCCAGTGGGCAGGCCACCCACTGTATGGACTGTTTGGACTGTGGCTTTGCTCTCCCCAGGATGGCCCAGTGGGCAGGCCACCCACTGTATGGACTGTTTGGACTGTGGCTTTGCTCTCCCCAGGATGGGCCAGTGGTCATGGAGTCCCCTCGTGGATCTGGCGTCGTGTACTCAAGTGGCTGAGTTGCCCCCCCTTCCCTTCCCCCTGAGGTGCCTGTCCTTTTTTCTTTCTGATGCCCCTGCAGTGTTCTCTCCGTGGAGTTCTTGTCGTGGGACTGGGCCTTGCCCCTTTGCTCAGGACCCCTGTGGTCCACGGACAGTGGTTGGACTACATTTAGTAGATGTATATATTTTGTACATAGTTTATTTATTTATTGGGATTACTGCTGTCCATTTTTCAATATATCTGCCCGTTTAAGATCTCTTCTTTTGGTCTTTGCATTATTTAGGAGGGGGGGTTTGTGGGTTGTGACAGTGATCTGTGGGAATGCATTGATGTGTGTGTTGTAGTGGGTGTGGGTGGGTGGGTGTGTGCCGGTAATCTTTTCCCTCCCCTGTGTCGTAGGTGCAGTACTCACCGATGTCTTCCGCGCCGCCGGGCGTGCTCCTGGTACAGGAGCAGGTATAGGAGTGCGGGGATGACCTGCAACTCGGGTTCCATACTGCCGGAATCTCGCGTGGAGTATGTGGAGGTGAGCGTTTTCCCGTTCGTAGTCTGTTTCCACCGTGTTTTTATCGGTGGTGCTCCCGCCCCGGAAAAGGTGGCGGATTGGTGGGTCGTGATAGGGTGGGCGGTACATTGTCTGCCGCCTGGCTGTTTGTTTGTTCCGCCGTGGCGGTCGGAGTGTTAATGCGGCAGGCTGTGTTGGCGGTTCCCGCCAGGGTCAGAATTGCATATTTTGGACCGCCGGCCTGTTGGCGGGTTGGCCGCCGCTTTGTCACCGACCGCCAGGGTCAGAATGAGGGCCAAAGTCTTGTGATCTGGTGTGAGCACTGCACTTTACCACGGCAATTTCAAGAGGTAACTGAATTGCATGTAACAAATCTCTTATTTGTTCTCCATTTTTCACTGGTGATCCGGAGGAAGTCATAAAACCCCTTTGTGACCAGATCCGACCAAAATCATGTACAATTCCAAATCCTTACCTGCTGTCAGTATAGATTGTAACTTTCAAATTCACAGCAGCATGGCAGGCCTTTGTAAGAGCTATTAATTCTGCCACTTGTGCAGAGAATACCTTTTCAAGCCAAGAGGCCTCAACTATGCCAGATATTGTACATACTGCATAGCCGGCTCTCAATGTCCCTGTTGAATCTCTTAAACAGGACCCATCCACGAACATAATGCAATCGTTTTCTTTTAATTGGGTGTCCTGTATGTCTGGGCGAGGTTTGGTACAGAGGTCAGTCACCTCAAGACAATCATGCTCAAATTCTTCCCCCTCTTTGATTTCTGTATTCTCATTGGGAAGTAGAGTTGCCGGGTTCAGTACTGTGCATCTTTTCAGTGTAACATTTCGTGATCCCAAAATAATTGTCTCATATTTGGTAAGTCGTGCATTTGTCATGTGTTGTGTTTTCGTTCTTGTCAACAAGATTTCAACAGAATGTGGGACTAATACTGTCAAAGGGTATCCCATGACTATGTCTTCACATTGGGAAAGGCTTTGACCAACTGCTGCAACTGCTCGCAAACAACCCGGTAGGGCTGCTGCGACAGGGTCCAAAGTAGCTGAAAAATATGCTACAGGGCGATTTGCATCTCCGTGGACCTGTGTTAAAACAGACAAAGAACAAGCATCACGTTCATGACAAAACAACAGAAAAGGTTTCTCATAATCGGGCATTCCTAATGCTGGTGCCCTGCACATGCATTCCTTCAGCTCTAAGAATGACTCAAGTTCTTCTTTTGTCAAAGTGATTGTATATGGTTCATCTTTGACATCTTTCCCTGTCAATTTTATTAGGGGCTTTGCGATGATTGAGAAGTTGGGTATCCATTGACGGCAATAACCCACCATTCCCAAAAACATCCTGACATCTCTTTTTGTTGTTGGGGGATTCATCTGTATGACAGCTGTTATTCTCTACTTTGATATCCTTCGGGATCCTTTCTCAATTAGATGCCCCAAATATTTGACTTCTTTCTGACAGTATTGCAGTTTCTTAGGTGACACCTTATGCCCGTTCTTTCCCAAATGGTTCAACAATGCAATAGTATCATATTTACAACTGTCTCTGGTTTTGGATGCAATCAACAAGTCATCAATGTACTGCACAAGAGTTGAATTAAAAGGCAGCACAAGAGGTTCCAGATCCTTCTTTAATATCTGATTAAAGATGGATGGTGACTCAGAAAATCCTTGAGGGATTCTGCACCAACTGTACACCTTATCCAGGAATTTGAAACTGAACAAAAATTGGCTATCCTCATGTAGCGGTATTGAGAAAAATGCCTGTGATAGGTCTACTACAGTAAACCATTCAGCATCACAAGGAACTTGGAACATTATTACCGCTGGGTTAGGTACCACAGGGCAACATTTTATCACGATTTCATTTATTTTTCTCAAATCCTGCACAATTCGAACCTTCCCACAGGGCTTTTTCAAACCCATAATAGGTGAGTTACACGGACTGCTCAAAACTTCTTTCAAAACTCCTTGCCTGAGAAAATCTGCAATTATCTGTGTCACTTCAATGGGTACGTCTTGAGTCATGTGATATTGTGGTACTTGTGGGAATACTGCATTTGGTCTTATCTGCACCTTGACTGGTTTAACTCCTTTAATTAATCCAACCTCTTTTCCTGTCAAGTCCCACACTCTCTCTGTTACGGACCCTTGTAGGTCAGCAGGTAAGTCGATTAGAGTGAACACTGGGAATAAAGTAATTAGAGGGTAATCTTCACTCGTCTCCCCTCCTTCTATGAGCTGGCCCTCATCTCCTTCATCATCACTGTTTGTCTGAACTTCTATTCCATCGTTGGAACAGGTAATTGAACATTTAGTCTTACATAGTAAGTCCCTTCCCAGTAGGGATACTGGACTTGAATCACATACGACAAACCTGTGCAGGCCTTGGAAATTTCCAATTTCAACCTGTACTGGGTCAGTAATTGGATTTGTCAAATACTGGTTAGCCACACCAACCACTCGTATAGTGCGTCCTGATAAGGGTAGTCTCGGTACTTCCACACTGCGGACTGTAGAGTGTGTAGCTCCAGTGTCAACCAAAAATGAAACTTTATAGCCCATTACTTTTCCCTCTACATATGGGCCTATCTGATCTACTTCTAACGAGGCTGCAAGCCTGCACTCTTCACTGTCTGAACTGTCATCTGACCATTCTTCATTCATCTCATTTTCACCTCGTAATGGGAATTGTTGTACAGTATTGTTTTGACTTGTCACCTGACCTGTGACCTGCTGAGGAAGCGTCACCTGTTGCTGACCCATCGGAGCTAGGGGTAACTGCATTTGCTGTCTAGGCACCATAGGAATCTGCTGTTGCATCTATTGTATGGGCACGTTTTGAAAACGTGGCAGTAACATTTGTTGCATAGGTTGTACCCCTGGCATTTGCATCAAATTATTCTGTAAGTTCGGGTTCTGTTGTCTCATTCTTGGACCTCGCGGATTCTGCTGTGCACCGACACTTATGCTCTGCTGAACTGTACCATCATACACCATATTTGGACAATCCCGCTTCCAATGTCCCATGCCCCCGCATGCATGGCATGCTGACATCCTTTTTACTACTTGCCCGTCATTTTGAACGACGGCATTATTCATGTCCAAACTACGATTCACAAAACCTCGGCCTCTACCTCTCGGCTGTGCCTGAAACCCACCGTTCATTTGCGGTTGCTGGTGCATCATCTGCTGAACACCATTTCCCTGAATTCCAGCTTGTGCAGCTCTTATCTGCATCACCATCACTTTCTCTTTCAGCTTTTTCTGTTTCAACTAAATTTCATCACTACAGTATTTTGCATACTGCAACACCTCATCAATCGGTTTAGCTTGCCAACAAATCAAATGGTTCTTAATCATCTGACCAACCTCTGGTCTCAGCCCTTCAACAAATCTGAACACAAGATGATTCATGTCTTTCGGCTCGATCGTCTCAGTACCACTGTAAGGTTTAAATGCTTTTAACAATCTCTCATAATAGGCATGTATTGATTCCTTAACCTCTTGCGAAGTCCGGTCGATTTTCTGCCAATCGGTCACCTTCGGTGACACTTTTTGTTTAAAAAATTCAATGACTTTATGATAATATTTCATCACCTCTTCAGAAGGTGCTCCAGTCGCCTTATCCCTTGCCGGTTCCTTTGTGGGCCAATCTACCCCTCTTTTGCACTCGAGCCACAAATCCGGTGGAACAATAATCTCAAACAAAGTATTTAACCTCTTTGGTGCGGGCGTCGGCCACTGGCCAACGCCCACACACCGTCCCTGGTGCGGGTCACGACCAGTGGCCGACACCAGGAAGGGCATTAATAAATCCTCGGGTGCGTCGCACCCGAGGATTATTTTTTTTATTTTAAACTTCCCCCGGGAGACACGGAAGCTTCCGTGTCTCCCTCCGCCCCCACCCGCCCCTTTGTGACGTCAGCGCGCCGCGAGGCGCGCTGACGTTTCAAAGGTGTTTTCCCCGTCAAAGCAGGAAGCAGCCTTGCGGCCGCTTCCTGCTTTGATGGGGAAAACGGCCTTTTCCACGTTCGGGAAGGCCTCGTAAGAAAGGGGAGAGTCTCCCCTTTCTTACGAGGCCTTCCTGAAAGTGTTTCCTGGCCCCCGATCGCAGCACAGCTGCGATCGGGGGCCAGGAAACACTTTCCGGGAGGCCTCGTAAGAAAGGGGAGACACTCCCCTTTCTTACGAGGCCTTCCTGAAAGTGTTTCCTGGCCCCCGGTCGCAGCTGTGCTGCGATCGGGGGCCAGGAAACACTTTCAGGTTTCCTGGCCCCCGGGGCCAGGAAACACTTTGAAAAGGCCTCGTAAGAAAGGGGAGACTCTCCCCTTTCTTACGAGGCCTTCTGAAACTGTTTCTGGCCCCCGATCGCAGCTGTGCTTTAAAAAAAATAAAAAATAAAAATAAAATAAAATGAAATGACAGGGGGTCGCCCGTGGGCAGGGTGACCCCCTGTGGGGGCAATATTTTTTTTTAGATGTTGTAGGGTTTCCCTGGGGGCCATTTTGGCCCCCAAGGAAACAATACAACAACTAAAAAAATATATATGTATATATAGATCTAAATATATCTATGTAGATAGATATATCTAGGTACATGGATATATCTATAGATATATCTATGTAGATATATATATATATATATATATATATATATATATATATATAGAGGTAGATCTATATCAAAGAGATTTATAAAGCGTGCTACTCACCTGTGAGGGTCTCAAGGCGCTGGATGGGGGGGGGGGCGGGGGGAGGGAAAGGGGCTGGGAGGTTCACTGTTCGAAAAGCCAGGTTTTGAGGCCCTTCCTGAAAAGAAGTAGGTTTTGGGTCTTGCGAAGGTGGGTTGTGAGGGCGTTCCAGGTTTTGGGTGCAAGGTAGGAGAAGGATCTGCCCCCGGTGGTGGTGTGTTTGATGCGGGGGACAGAGGCGAGAGAGAGGTCAGCTGAGCGGACGTTTCGTGTGGGGGTGTGGAAGGTGACTCTCGTTGAGGTAGGCAGGGCCTGTGTTGTGGAGTGATTTGTGTGCGAGGATGAGGATCTTGAAGGTGATCCTTTTGTCAATGGGGAGCCAGTGGAGGGATTTGAGGTGTGGAGAGATGTGTTTGTGTCGGCGGAGGTCGAGGATGAGTCGTGCTGCTGAGTTCTGGATGCGTGTAGTTTGCGCTTGAGTTTTAGAGTGGTGCCGGCGTAGAGGGCGTTTCCGCAATCAAGCCTGCTGCTGATGAGTGCGTGAGTGACAGTTTTTCTGGTCTCTGTGGGGATCCATTTGAATGTTTTTCAGTATACGGAGTTTGTTGAAGCATGAGGAGGTAAGAGCGTTGATTTGTTGGGTCATCGAGAGGGAGGAGTCTAGGATGATGCTGAGGTTGCGTGCGTGGTTGGCGGGGGTGGGTGCAGGGCCTAGCGTGGTGGGCCACCATGGGGGGTCCCAGGTGTTTTTGTGTGGGCCAAAGAGGATTATTTCGGTTTTGCTTGAGTTGAGTTTCAGGTGGTTGGCTGTCATATATATATCACTTTTGTCAATATGTGTGTGGTTTCCCTGGGGGGAAAAGGGTCCGACTTGTCTAGTGGCAGTTTTAGTGCCATAAAGAAGCGCAGAAGGTTTATATGCCTACTGCAAAGAGCACATCTGTATTTTATGTAAATAGCTGAGTACATTAGTAAAGTCTATGGAGAGATGAAGGGCACTTTTGCTGGGTGGTAATGAGGGAATCCGAGGAGGAGGGAGTGGGAGCACCAATAATGATTGTTGGACTGGGCGCAGGAGGTGCTAAAGACTGTGACGAATGGTATGTGACAAGGTGTTTTTTGAGTGTCTTGAAAGTACGTGCTGATTGAGGGAAGAAGCGCAGGTAAGGTGGCCTCTACTGTTGCACGTATCTCACACACACCATCGATTTTGTGACTGTCTACGTAGGCTAGTGTTTTAGACCTACAGTTTAGCCAATAGCAGAGATGGCATCTTGATGGATGACTGCTGCCTGCACTCGGGTTATAGAGGACCGCTCTGACATAGGATCAGAGACTGAGACATCAGATACTGAGACAGCATCTGAGGGATAGGACAATGGCGCAGGCTCTGGGAGTGATTTTTCAGTCAGAGGAGTCCCATTCGAAAACTCCTCTTCCAGTACATTATGAGGGAGGTGATGAGGACAGTCCTGCTGTCCCTTCGCAAGCTGTTCGTGCAACTGGGTAATAGTGGGTTAGGCCAACCCAGAGAGCAGGTGAATGCGGCGGCAAGCAGAGAGAGAGTGCTCTCTTGGGAGCTCCCCAATTTAGTTCAGCCCCAAATTCCACCACCCAAATCATATTGTGGAGACATCAAAATTGTCTATGGCAAAACAAACTGGTTTTGTAAGGCAGGCACCTGTGTTTTTGGTCCTGGATTCGGCGGCCATATAGAGAAACACACTAAACCCAAAAATTTCTGGAAACTAGACATTCGGGGGAGTCCACAGAGGTGTGACTTGTGTGGATTCCCCAAAGTTTAATTACCCAGAATACCCTGCAAAGCTGAAATGTTGAAAAAAACCTCAATTTTTCTCGCATTTCTGTCACACAAACTACAGGAATATGCTGGGATCCACAACATTCCTACCACCCAGTGACTCCTCACCTGTCCTGATAAAAACACTACCCCACTTGAGTGCCTACACCTAGTGCCTGTGTCAGGAATGGATCACCCCAGGGTCAACAGCTTCCTCACGTAAGGACCAACATTGACCGCTGTGTGATCTATTCCTGTCGAAGGCACCAGGCCTAACTACACAAGTGAGGTATCATATTTATCGGGAGACTTGGGGGAACGCTGGGTGGAAGGAAATTTGTGGCTCCTCTCAGATTCCAGAACTTTCTGTCACCGAAATGTGAGGAAAACTTGTTATTTTAGCCACATTTTGAGGTTTGCAAAGGATTCTGGGTAACAGAACCTGGTCCGAGCCCCACAAGTCACCTCATCTTGGATTCCCCTGGGTTTCTAGTTTTTAAAAATGTGCTGGTTTGCTAGGTTTCCCCAGGTGCCGGCTGAGCTAGAGGCCAAAATCCACAGGTAGGCACTGTTTTCTATGAAAAAATTTGATGTGTCCACGTTGTGTTTTGGGGCATTTCCTGTCGCGGGCGCTAGGCCTACCCACACAAGTGAGGTATCATTTTTATCGGGAGACTTGGGGGAACGCTGGGTGGAAGGAAATTTGTGGCTCCTCTCAGATTCCAGAACTTTCTGTCACCGAAATGTGAGGAAAACTTGTTTTTTTAGCCACTTTTTGAGGTTTGCAAAGGATTCTGGGTAACAGAACCTGCTCAGAGCCCCGCAAGTCACCCCATCTTGGATTCCCCTAGGCCTCTAGTTTTCAGAAATGCACAGGTTTGGTAGGTTTCCCTAGGTGCCGGCTGAGCTAGAGGCCAAAATCTACAGGTAGGCACTTCTCAAAAAACACCTCTGTTTTCTTCCAAAAATTTGGATGTGTCCACGTTGCGCTTTGGGGCGTTTCCTGTCGCAGGCGCTAGGCCTACCCACACAAGTGAGGTATCATTTTTATCGGGAGACTTGGGGGAACGCCGGGTGGAAGGAAATTTGTGGCTTCTCTTGGATTCCAGAACTTTCTGTCACCGAAATGTGAGGAAAACTTGTTTTTTTAGCCACTTTTTGAGGTTTGCAAAGGATTCTGGGTAACAGAACCTGGTCCGAGCCCCACAAGTCACCCCTCCTTGGATTCCCCTAGGTCTCTAGTTTTCAGAAATGCACAGGTTTGGTAGGTTTCCCTAGGTGCCGGCTGAGCTAGAGGCCAAAATCTACAGGTAGGCACTTCGCAAAAAACACCTCTGTTTTCTTCCAAAAATTTGGATGTGTCCACGTTGCGCTTTGGGGCGTTTCCTGTCGCGGGCGCTAGGCCTACCCACACAAGTGAGGTATCATTTTTATCGGGAGACTTGGGGGAACGCTGGGCGGAAGGAAATTTGAGGCTCCTCTCAGATTCCAGAACTTTCTGTCACCGAAATGTTAGGAAAACTTGTTTTTTTAGCCACTTTTTGAGGTTTGCAAAGGATTCTGGGTAACAGAACCTGGTCCGAGCCCTGCAAGTCACCCCTCCTTGGATTCCCCTAGGTCTCTAGTTTTCAGAAATGCACAGGTTCGGTAGGTTTCCCTAGGTGCCGGCTGAGCTAGAGGCCAAAATCTACAGGTAGGCACTTCTCAAAAAAAACACGTCTGTTTTCTTCCAAAAATTTGGATGTGTCCACGTTGCGCTTTGGGGCGTTTCCTGTCGCAGGCGCTAGGCCTACCCACACAAGTGAGGTATCATTTTTATCGGGAGACTTGGGGGAACGCCGGGTGGAAGGAAATTTGTGTCTCCTCTCAGATTCCAGAACTTTCTGTCACCGAAATGTGAGGAAAACTTGTTTTTTTAGCCACTTTTTGAGGTTTGCAAAGGATTCTGGGTAACAGAACCTGGTCCGAGCCCCGCAAGTCACCCCTCCTTGGATTCCCCTAGGTCTCTAGTTTTCAGAAATGCACAGGTTTGGTAGGTTTCCCTAGGTGCCGGCTGAGCTAGAGGCCAAAATCTACAGGTAGGCACTTCGCGAAAAAACACCTCTGTTTTCTTCCAAAAATTTGGATGTGTCCACATTGCGCTTTGGGGCGTTTCCTGTCGCTGGCGCTAGGCCTACCCACACAAGTGAGGTATCATTTTTATCGGGAGACTTGGGGGAACGCTGGGTGGAAGGAAATTTGAGGCTCCTCTCAGATTCCAGAACTTTCTGTCACCGAAATGTTAGGAAAACTTGTTTTTTTAGCCACTTTTTGAGGTTTGCAAAGGATTCTGGGTAACAGAACCTGGTCCGAGCCCCGCAAGTCACCCCTCCTTGGATTCCCCTAGGTCTCTAGATTTCAGAAATGCACAGGTTTCCCTAGGTGCCGGCTGAGCTAGAGGCCAAAATCTACAGGTAGGCACTTCTCAAAAAACACCTCTGTTTTCTTCCAAAAATTTGGATGTGTCCACGTTGTGCTTTGGGGCGTTTCCTGTCGCAGGCGCTAGGCCTACCCACACAAGTGAGGTATCATTTTTATCAGGAGACTTGGGGGAACGCTGGGTGGAAGGAAATTTGAGGCTCCTCTCAGATTCCAGAAATTTCTGTCACCGAAATGTTAGGAAAACTTGTTTTTTTAGCCACTTTTTGAGGTTTGCAAAGGATTCTGGGTAACAGAACCTGGTCCGAGCCCCGCAAGTCACCCCCCTTGGATTCCCCTAGGTCTCTAGTTTTCAGAAATGCACAGGTTTGGTAGGTTTCCCTATGTGCCGGCTGAGCTAGAGGCCAAAATCTACAGGTAGGCACTTTGGAAAAAACAGCTGTGTTTTCTATAAAAAAAATAGGATGTGTCCATGTTGTGTTTTGGGGCATTTCCTGTCGCGGGCACTAGGCCTACCCACACAAGTGAGGTATCATTTTTTTCGGGAGACTTGGGGGAACATAGAATAGCAAAACAAGTGTTATTGCCCCTTATCTTTCTCTACATTTTTTCCTTCCAAATATAAGAGAGTGTGTAAAAAAGACGTCTATTTGAGAAATGCCCTGCAATTCACATACTAGTATGGGCACCTCGGAATTCAGCGATGTGCAAATAACCACTGCTCCTCAAAACCTTATCTTGATCCCATTTTGGAAATGCAAAGGTTTTCTTGATACCTCTTTTTCACTCTTCATATTTCAGCAAATGAATTGCTGTATACCCAGTATAGAATGAAAACCAACTGCAGGGTGCAGCTCATTTATTGGCTCTGGGTACCTAGGGTTCTTGATGAACCTACAAGCCCTTTATATCCCCGCAACCAGAAGAGTCCAGCAGACAAAACGGTATATTGCTTTCAGAAATCTGACATCGCAGGAAAAAGTTAGAGAGTAAAACATAAAGAAAAATGGCTGTTGTTTTCAGCTCAATTTCAATATTTTTTTATTTCAGCTGTTATTTTCTGTAGGAAAACCTTGTAGGATCTACACAAATGACCCCTTGCTGAATTCAGAATTTTGTCTAGTTTTCAGAAATGTTTAGCATTCCGGGATCCAGCATTGGTTTCACACCCATTCCTGTCACTAACTGGAAGGAGGCTGAAAGCACCAAATATAGTAGAAATGGGGTATGTCCCAGTAAAATGCCAAATTTGTGTTGAAAAATTTGGTTTTCTGATTCAAGTCTGCCCGTTCCTGAAAGGTGGGAAGATAGTGATTTCAGCACCAGAAACCCTTTGTTGATGGCATTTTCAGGGAAAAAACCACAAGCCTTCTTCGGCAGCCCTTTTTTCCCATTTTTTTGGAAAAAACAAACTTTTCACTGTATTTTGGATATTTTCTTGGTCTCCTCCAGGGGAAACCACCAACTCTGGGTACCATTAGAATCCCTAGGATGTTGGAAAAAAAGGACGCAAATTTGGCGTGGTTAGCTTATGTGGACAAAAAGTTATGAAGCCCTAAGCGCGAACTACCCCAAATAGCCAAAAAAGGGCTCAGCACTGGGGGGGGAAAAGGCCCAGCAGCTAAGGGGTTAAGTCCTCCCAAAGACATTTTGCAAGTTTCACAAATCTATCTGTCTGTTGATACCACTCGATCGGTTTTTCTCTCAACCTTGGGTAATCATTCGTAAAGGACAAGATATCTCCCCTGGACCAAGGCACATGGACTAAGACACCACCAGCTGTTTCTCTCATGGGCAGTATTTTTACTGAATCCACATTGGGTGTGGTCGCTGTTTCAATAGACCCTGGGCTATCCCTCTTCCCTTTGTCTCTTTTCTTTGCCCATCGGTTTTCCCATTTTTCTAATGCTCCCCAGATTTGCGCACTCTGCAGCAATTCTTTCAGGTGTGTCTTCATGCCTGCAGATCTCATGTGATCAAAATCTTTAGTGTCAAAGTCTAATCTGTAGCTTCTTTTCAAATGCTTCGTGTTACCAATATCAATATTGTATTTGTCTGCCAAGTTTGCTAATCTCTGGTGTATTTTCCCTACCTCTTTGGTAATCTTAGGGCATAAGTATCTCAGTTCTGCCTCAGTGTAGGATTCCAACCTGTTCACTCCCATTGTACCTTCCACTAACTCAGCAGCTTCTGCTCCTAGCCGTACAAGATTCAGATATTCATCTTGTTTTTCTCTTTCAGGATTGGCTTCGGTTACTGTAGTTTTTCGAGAAGTAGAAGTTTTTTCCAACCACTCATTTAATTGCTGTACTGTAAAACCTTGCAGTGAGATGTTTCCTGCATGTATCATTGGAGTATGTGAGGTATTCGTACTCATAGTTTGGGGAGTCAAAACTCCCAACCCTGCTTGTCGCATTGCTTCAAGAGGTGCCCCTATTGGACTAAGGTCCATTAAGGGTCTCTGTTGCTCACATACCTGTTCTTCCTGGGCCATTATCTGTGGAGTTCTAATAGACCCTCCTCTTATCGCTTCATGAGTCATGACTCCCTGTTCACACGTCCTTGTTCTCTCTTGGGCATATAACGGTACTGGAGGACCGACAGTGATAGGTAGTGATATAGCAGCAGGTGTCTGACCTGCACTCAGGCTTCTAGGAGCCGCAACACCATAGGTCTGTTCTAAGGTACCTGGTACAGGTACTAACGGGGGTCCTGCTACAGGGTTATATCCTGGTATCAGCTGTGGCGGTTGAGACACTAGCTTTGGGGTTGACTCAATCTGAATCAATCTTGGTTTTGTATATATCGGGTCTGGCGGCACCACCAAGTTCGTAGTAGTCTCAAGCACTGGAACATCGGGATAAATTCTTTTTATCTGCGGTGGAGACTGCAACTGTATCGGCACGTCTGGTGCAGTAGGTACACTGTCACCATGCTGTATCAAGGCTGTATCGCTAGTCTGTACCGTATCAGTAACTCCCTTCTCCTGCGTCTGGTTCCCAGGATCCAAGCTAGTACTCGGAACATCGTCGCTCACCGCATAAGGTGGTGGTCGATCATGCAGCAGTCTATCCATAAACTCCTCATCCTCTGAGGCATCCTCTTCTTCCCAGGACCTTTTTTGTTCTTTAACTTTGCCTGAGTCTTTGTTAGTTTTGCAAGAAGCTTTCTTTCCCTGTGTCTCTTCTCCCTGTGTTATCGCTGGAAACAGCTTTAACCCATCTACTATTCCCCGTCTCCACATCTTATTCTCGTTGTCCCATCTTGCTTCTGCATAAGATTCTTCTGCCCTTGTCAACCTCCTGTGAAACCTTTCCTGCCTATGTTTAAGAGCCATCAGATCCCAGATCGCTAGAGCCTCATATTGTGCCGGTCTCGGAGGTGGTTTCTGCGTACTTAACATCCACCTCAAGTTTTCTAATACCTTTGGATTGAATGTCCCATGTTCTGGAAACGCCAGACACCCCTCTTTTTCCGTCAATTTGCGCCATTGTTTTATCCATAAACAAGGTACAACACCCTTTTCCTCCATAACTGTATAAGCTGGAGTACCCTCAGGTGGTGTAGGTTCCCCATCGGTTGCGACAATGTACACATCTCCCCTCAAAGCGCTTTTGAATGCCTTAACAAAATTCATTTTTTTGCAATTCTTTTAATTCGTTTTAATCAGAAAATGGCTTAATTCCCAGGACACTCTTCACCTACCCTTTTCTCAACCTGTTGCGTCTCACGGACGGCAGCCAATCCGTGCGCGACCCCTCTTAACATCTGACCTATCTCAGCGCGGCACCACTGACGTCACACTTACACACTCTGCAGCTGACAAAGTCTTGCGGCTTGTCCACACCTCACTAACTCATACAATTCATACAAACTAATGCGATTTATTGCAGACACTTTAAAATGACAATACAAATCTGCCGGTTTACTACAGGAAGGGTAACACATTCGCTTCAGAACTTTACGGAGATTTCACTTGAAGCCTCGCCGCTACTCTTTCCTTCTCAGTTCCCACATGTGCAAGCAGAATTCGACCCGCAAATCCTACTCTCGACTTGTCAATGACTCCCTCTAGTGCACTTTAGAGCTCGTCAAATCTCCATCGAAGGTTTCATACATATGTTATGACTCAAACCTGAGTTGTCAATCACGCCCGATTGACCTATTAAACCGCACAGATTACAACACGAACCATAATTCTCATCCTACTCCGGAGTCTTAGACCTTAACAGGTCCGTATACCTTAACCAACCACGTGGATAATTTTGAACAAATAAGCGCTGCATTAACATGAAGTACGCCGACTTCCCTACTCTCATACTGTGGAGTACGCCCACTCCTGCTAAACAACACTTAATTTGGCCTAAATACACACAAATCTTCACAATCTCCTGCAAGATGCATAAGCTTTGAGCAAGCGCAAAGGCCCTAACCACACATACTATGGCGCCGAGAACATTCCCAACTCATCTAGACAGGCTCCGAGATCCCGGGAAAGCCCATGGCGAACCTAGCCACTCATCGTTTTGCCAAATTTCATTATCACAGAAAACAAAATTAACAATGAAAACTCCGTCCTAGGGCCTCCAAGGGCCAAACCGTCGCTCTGCTACCAAAAACTGCTAACGCGTCCGTCTATGTCAATTTATACACATCAGGACTCGTTTAGGTTGATGAATCTTTGGACCCAGTGGTGAGTCTCCGTAAGACGAGATTACCAATTATTAAATCAATAACATTATTAATGTTAGCATCAAAATATATTTCACAATAACCATTAATGAACCTTCGGCGCATTCATTAGTTCTCAGACTCAAATAACCACACCTTGAAGGAGGATTTTGTGAATTTATTCCCTATTGATTACAATCTAATGGTAAACGTATTAGTCTCAAAACCAAGAAGCATAAGAACATAATCACAAGGTAGCAACTACGATAAGCTTTCAATAATGCGATGATCAGAAACATAAGATAGATGCGTCAGCGTGAATAGAACATAGTGCATAATAAACCATAGAATATCAGTTCAACATAGCTACATGTCAGTCACGTCAGTTCCGTCAGTCAAATGAGCACCTTATCTAACCTCAAATTAGCATTAGCATGTTGGGCTTCATGCAAAACAATTTAGAATATCAATTTTGAAAACATCTAACTAAGATACCTAATTAAACATACAGTAGTTGGTACCTAGAAAGAAAGGCAAATAGATTCCGTTAGCAATATAATTACCCTCCTCGAGATAGGTCAGCATACAGGATCAGTCTTCGTCTTCAGGACATCAGTTAGTTCACCGTCAATCTATCTAAATTAGAGGCAAGGGACACTCTCCTCATAAGGAGGAAAGTGTAATAGGGCAGTCTATGGGCTAGGATGATTTTGTCTACGTCTCAAATCACCAAATAGAGTGACAGAGTTTCTGGATGCAATCAATATCATTCCCTACCTAATGTGTCTCGTCTCTCGTGTCATGAGTTTTTATCCCCTTTTCGTAATACATTCCCCCAAAATTCTATTGGTTAATAACTACACCCCACTATTGGTAACCAATCAAATTATACATTAAGTAATGCATTTGTCATTTCTTGATATTATCTTGTCTTCTAATTGGTCTTCATAATCGACATTTCGTAGGTGGCATGTCCGGGGTTACTTCACCATCTTGGCACACGTCTCAGGTCAAAAGTTCTCTTCCCCTCGTCTCATTGTCCTTGGAAGTGTCCATGTTTATTTCATATCACATAATTTTGAGCTAGAAGCTACTAGCATACGAATGTGAACATTCCTTTATGTTACTAACAAGTACAGAAAGAACAATAACTGGGTCATGGTCGTTTGCAAGTCCGCATACTGGAGAAGCAGAAAAATACACTTTAAAATGAGAGTTACACAGCTAGTTCGCGACTCATGCTAACTTAAGACATACGAGTTCTAATGAATACAGTTTTGATCGTAATAATACATGTAATTGAAAGATTATTATTAATTCAGCATTAGTGTTCATAAATGAGTAAATCTTCACGTTTATTAATATATTTCAATTATTAATGATTAATATTGCACTGTCAAATGTAAGCATTTCACGTCTATAACATATATGATATTTAAACTACGCTCTCTCATGTCCATTTAGTTACAAAAATACTCCTTCCAATCCTGCCATCTCATAGTTGGTTCCCCTTTTTCTGGCAGAAAAGGTTTAGGTGTTGCCAAGTTCAATGAATTTAAAGCGCACATTTTTGTAAATATTGTAACTTAAACACGGAGTGTCTGAAAGTAGTTAAACATGGTATGTCTGAAAGTAATATCACGCTTACTGTTCAAGTATAGGTGTGCCTTTCACCGTGCTGACAAGCAATAAATACAAACGTGACCAGCCGTTGCGACTTGTTCAGTAAACGCTGTGCTCATCCGCTCGTAAAGATGTGAAAAAACGTGAGTTTCTAACGGAAATAGAGCTGTTGAATCTGCGCTTCCCACGTGATGACGTAGCTGTCTCTGCAGCGAGTCTATCTGAATTGAACATCAACAGCATACACGAACTCCTAATGCAGCACCCGCGAACTCTGGGGAATTGAAAAACAACAGCCAGCACGAGCTCTTTCCGCAACAGACTTCAAGTTTCTTGTAAGTCAACAGTCACCTTCCAGACATTCAAATTGCAGGCTTGCAAAAATTACTATCCATGACTGCTTACCGCGTAGCAATTGATCCTTACCGTACACAATCTTTTCCCAACAGAAAACTTTTCAATATGAGTCCTGTCCTGTGTTCTCCCGGGATTGATTATTTGCGTTCCTCTCCTTTCCATATCCAAATTTCGCTCGTCGCCTCTGTCATAATGAAAAGCATGTTGCTTCTTTATTCAACCCCGGTACATACACCAAGACTACAATGGAAGAACGGTCTGTTCGTGCTACTCCTCTCCTTCATATGAACACCTTCCTCCCGCTCATTCCATTCCCCCATTCCATGATGGAACATGAAACAAAACATTCCATATTCCATCACCCCAGAGGGGTGATAAGGGGTGCAAGAAAAGTGAAGCTGCACTTGATGCGGTGTCACTTTTCTTAAATCAGGACATTTATTTTCATTATCGAATAGGTGCCTTACAGCTAAGATCATTCACTTGCAAATGGTCGAGCAGCGGAGTCACCTTGTGTCTAGCTTGTAATACTCACAATGAAGATCTACCCGATTTTTTTTGTTTGTCCAGCTTATGCATTGCCTCGTAGGAAGTGGCTAGCTCCAGCATGCAGACTTGTGGGTGTCCACCATAGCTTAGTTGCTTTGTGTATTTATAGGATGGACATACGACTAGCCATGGGTATTTCTGTGGCCAAGTTTCATGGCGCTATGTGGCTATTCAGAGTGAAACTTTTGAGCTCTTTGAAGAAGCCTGAAGATATGGAGTAATAGTTGAGTGGTAATTTTTCTATTCTGATGGTAGGAAGTGCAATATGTATATATGTTTTATCTATTCATTTCTTTTAATGCTTTTATACTGGTGTAGGAATTTGCTGTTTGTCAACATGTATTTATTCTCTTGTGTTTTGTTGTACTTTTATGGCTCTGGTGGCTGAAATAATGGGTCTGATTTAGGAAAAGTGGGGCTGTACCCAGTGCAGTGCCACTTTCCTTGCGTCCCTTAGCACCCCCCTACTGCCACCTTGTGTGCGCTGTTTTTGAAATATGGCGGGCCATGGCGCAGGGTAGGGGGCAATAGCATCAGAATTCCTGATGCTACTGATGTACTCTGCAGAAGTAGGGCTAACATTTTGGTGCTACTCCTGCAGAGTACATAGGGGCCCATTGTATTCAATGGCATGCCCCCTTTTAACGCCTGCTCTGAGCTGAAGTGGTGAAAGAAATGGTGCAAGGAAATCTCTTAGATTTCTTTTTCACCATTTTTTCAGCCCCCATAATGGGGAAACGCCCCCCCCCCCTTGCGTGCATTATGCCTGGCGCAGACATAATGTAGCGCCAAGGGTTACAAAGTGGCACAATGTATATATACATTGCGCCACTTTGTAAATATGACACATTGTTTTTGGCCACCTAACATCACATTAGCATAACAAAATGACCCTAATGTGTTGTTAGCCCTGAAACCATAAAACTGATTTTATAGTGCTTTGCCACCGTCTTGTAGCAAAACATTATAAGTGTTGCACTTTAGGCCACATTTGTACTGTCAAACGTGCAAGTGAGTTATTCCTCTGTGTGGTTTGTGCGTCCATAACACATACTAAAAGGCAGAACGCCAAAGAGTTTGAAATTGACAGCAAAATGTGTGTAGCAAATCTGTCAACCCCAAATTAATGGAAGGACTGTGGTCTAACTGTGAGTAAACAGGCTTGAAGCATGAGTGAAGTTCTCAAACCACCAAGGCTCTCTTCTAGTGCTGGCTTTAAAATTGTTAACTAAAATCAACAATTATTTGACCATTAATATTTTGTTTTATAAATGAACATTATACTGCTGGTCTTATTTCTCACCATTTTTTTAAATAATGAAGGCTCTGGGGGGGATAAACGCCTGAGGTTGGTTACCTTTTCAGTTTTAAAGGAATTAGTTATCCATTTATAAATAAATGTGTCGACTGAGATAAAAGCATTTCCCCGAATGAAAACGTATATTTGTGTGTTGTGTGTCAAAGATGGCATTTCAGACGACACATTATAAACTGATCTTTGGTCAGATTGTCCATACATACGTTTCAATTATGTAAGGCTCTTCAAAAAATAAGCAAAAACACAGCTATTTATATTGCAGCTTGCTACAGTAACAGTAATTGACTAGCCTCAGAATGTCTACCTTGGAGTCTCCAGCTGTGAGCAAATCTCCCACAGTCAAGAGTCAATTGAGGTTCATTAAATGCATTTTCTTCAAGTCCTGAGCAAAGAAAGAATTGTAGCCACAGTGTTTTAGATGTTTACAGATTAGGATACTTTCTATGTGCATCAATATGTATTATTGGAACCAAGATTGGATTGAAATGGGTGGCTAATTGCATCGGCAAAAAATGTGAAGGCAGAAGTAATCTTTGCTTTTCTTGGGACAGGGCAGGAGGAACAGGGGAAGAAATAATCACCCATCTGTAGACATCTCCTAAGATAGCTTACAACCTGTGTTCCCAGTACAGGAGGTGGATCTTAGCTACAGCTCATATAACCACAATTGCAGGGAGACATGAAGGTCAGATCAGGAGAGACTATATTCATTCTGTGACTGAACATCACCTCCAGTGTCACAACTTGAAGCCTTCATGAAGGGAAGATGTACCCCTCCCCCACTTCTCATGGTGGGAGCAGCAGAAATGGTGACAATCGTCACCCCGCAGTGGTACTGGGACAAAATATTGAATCAAAAATATTGAGTTGCACAAGTATCGAGTTTTTAATATCGTGACACAGAAATATTGTGAGCTAAAATATAGTTGACAAATATATAGTTGTTTTAAGGCAAGATATATGGGGGCATTAAGAGCCCCCAGCACCATTCTAGCGCCACATTGGTGTAATTTTTTTAACGTTTTTTACATTAATGTGGTGAAAAAGGAAAAAAAAACGCCAAGGCATATTTGCAAAGTGGCGCCAGGCATAATCCATGCAAAGGGGGTGTTCCCCCATTAGGGGGGCCAAATGAATGGCACAAGGAAATCTAAGAGATTTTCTTGCGCCATTTTTTTGGGCACTTTTAACACCTGCTCAGAGAAGGCTTTAAAAGGAGGCTTCCATTGCTTACAATGGGCCTCTGGGTGCTTTGCAGGATTAGCATCTGAATTTTTGATGCTAATCCTGCAAAGCGCTGGACTAGCGTCATAAATTCTTATACTAGTCCCCTAACTACTGCCATGGTGCGCCGTATTTTAAATATGGTGCCATGTGGTGGCATTAGGGGCGCTAAAAGGGACAGAAAGTGGCACTGTACTGTGTGCACTGCTACTTTTCGTAAATATGTAGTGTGTTGGCTTTAGGACTCTGGGTTCTTTGCCACTGCTAATCAGAGTTAAAGTACATGTGCTCTCTCCTCTAAAACTTGGTATAATTGGCTTGCACATATTTGGCATATATAGTTCACCTGTAAGAGCCTTGCAAAGTGCTATACCAGATACCCAGGGCCTGTAAATTAAATGCTACTAGTGGGCTCGCAGCACTGATTGCTCCACACATCAACTTGTCTCAGGTCTGCCACTGCAGGGCCTGCATGCGCAGTTTACTGCCACACTAACTTGGCAAGTCAAACTAATTGCAGAAGACTGGATTCCCTTTTTACTATACCTGATTCACCCCTAAGGTAGGCCCTAGATAGCTCTCTCTCTATATATATATATATATATATAACTGGTAACTTCTGATCTGTAAGGAGTACTGTGGGCATGTTTGGTATGTTTGGAATGGTAGTGAGAAATCCTCCTTACTGGCGTTGGTGGATTTTTCACTACTATTTTAAAAATGCCACTTTTAGAAAGTGGGCATTTCTCTCTGCTTATAACTCTGGTGCTTTGCAACCTTACTCCATTCCACATCTGTGCATACTCTCTAGATAGCCATCCATCAGGGAGGGTTAGGTGTGACAGGGTTACATCTGCATTTATCTACATACTGATGGTCTTACTTGTTTGGGAGAGAGGGAGATGGGGTGTACTTTAATCTTGAATAGGTTGTGTACAGCACTCATACAAAGGGCTTATTTACCTCCTACTGATACCTGGAGCCAGAATAAGGAAGAAGCTAAATTCTTGGACACAGGCTCTCGCATCAGGATATTAGAATTTTTTTTGGACAAGGGCTCCCTTTCAGAAGGAGGACTGCAGTGCTTCCAGGAGAAACTGTCACTCTGCACTGCATTCCTGTATTGACCTACTGCTGCTGTATGCTGAACTGTAGGACGGACTTCCACTTTGCTACTGCGCTGTTGTGTTGCCCTGCTGTCTGCTGCCCCCTGACTCTGACTGCCTTGTCGCTGCAAGGTCTGTCAGGAGGAACCGCCACCCATCTAGTTGTGCTGGCCTGCTGCCCCTGTTGTGTCCCCTCCAACTGACACTGTTTCCTGCTCCTTGGCTTATTCAACCTAGTGCGATAAGAGATCTTTCCTTCTAATTCCTGAACATGAGAGGAGCGTGTGGGTAGCAGTAGATTTTGGATCCTAGCTCACTCCGCACCTAGGAAAGCTAGTAAACCTGTACATTTTTTAAAACTAGACACCAATGGCTATCCAGGGTGGGGTGACCCCTGATCTCACCAGGTTTTTGTACCCAATTTCCCATGCAAACCTCAAACTTTGACTAAAAAACAAGTTTTCCTCATAATTATATCATGGAAAGTTCTGGAACCTTTCAGGAGCCACAAATGTCCTTCTACCAAGCATTCACCTGAATATTCAGATAAAAATGATACCTCACTTGTGTGTGCAGGCCTAGTGCCTGCAGCTGGAAATGGACCAAAACGCAACATGGACACATCACATTTTTCCTCTGAAAATGAACCCTTTTTTCCCAATTTGGGTAGCTGTAGATTTTGGACCTTTGCTCAGCTGGCACTTAGCAAGCCTGAATATTTTGGGAAACTAAACAATCAGGAGATCCAGGGGTGTGTGACTTGCATGACTCACCAAGTAATTGTACCCCGAAGCTCTTGCAAACACCAGGCTTTGGTAAAAAGCACACATCTTCCTCACAGCTCTGTGACAGAAAGTTCTGGAATCTTCAGGGAACCACACATTTCCTACTGCCCAACGTTCCCACATGTTTTTCGATAATAAAAGTACCACACTTGTGTGAGTTACCCAAGAGGCCATGACACAAAAGGCCCTAAGACACTATGGGGGTCATTCTGACCCTGGCGGCCGGTGACCGCCAGGGTCACCGACCACGGGAGCACCGCCAACAGGCTGGCGGTGCTCCCGAGGGCATTCTGACCGCGGCGGTTCAGCCGCGGTCAGAAAGGGTAAACCGCCGGTCTCCCGCCGGTTTACCACTGCCCTACAGAATTCCTGGCGGGTCTCCCGCCAGGAACAGGATGGCGGTAGGGGGTGCCGCGGGGCCCCTGGGGGCCCCGCAAAGTATTTCAGTGTCTGCTAAGCAGACACTGAAATACGCGACGGGTGCAACTGCACCCGTCGCACCCCTGCAACTACGCCGGCTCAATTCTGAGCCGGCGTCCTCGTTGCAGGGGCATTTCCTCTGGGCCGGCGGGCGCTCTTTTGGAAAGCGCCCGCCGGCCCAGAGGAAATGTCTGAATGGCCGCTGCGGTCTTTTGACCGCAGTGCGGTCATTCAGCGGCGGTACCTTGGCGGACGGCCTCCGCCGTCCGCCAAGGTCAAAATGACCCCCTATGTGGAGAGGTAAGGAATAGAGATCGCTGCTGTATTTGGGGTCATGCTGTCGCATTACCCATGCAAACCTATGAACCACAGACATTTTCGAAAACTAGACAACCATGGGAGTTCAGTGTAATATGGCTTGGATGGATTACACAAGGTTTTATTACCCACAATTCTCTTCAAATCTCGGATTTTGCCTGAAACAACATGTTTTCCACACATTCTGGGATGGAAACATTCGGAATCCACAGGACTCTACAAAATTCCAACCACCCATCATTACCCCACGTGTGCCAATAAAAATCGCCCCCATTTGTGTGGCTAGGCCTAGTGCCAGGACAGAGTCGGATCAAACAAAGGCTAATGGGAGTCCACTGGTGAGGGCACATCTTGACCCTGTTTGTGCCTTTGCAGGTTTGCCTAGATGTCTGCTGAGCTAGCACCTCAAATCCACATCTACGCAAATTGCTAAATTCTTACTGAGGACCATATTTACATTTTATCTGACAAGAAAGATTCTGTCACCCTAGTTGAGAACTTTACATCATGTTGAGGCTACTCCACCCGCAAAATTTAAAAATGCCTGACAAGCTGGTGGTTGAAGGAGGGTTGCCTGGCTTATAGTGGCACCTGATGGTACTTACACCCTGTGCCAGGTCCATTTATCCCTTATTAGTAGATTAGTAGTGTTCTAGCAGCTTAGGCTGATAGAGGTAGCTATAGCAGAGCAGCTTAGACTGAACTAGGAGACATGCAAAGCTCCTACTATACCACTTATATCATATAGCTACTATATCATAAGAAAGACAATACTCAGAGTTATTAAAAATAAAGGTACTTTATTTAAGTGACTGTAGGAAAGTACCATCTTGCCTGGCATGTTACCCCCATATTTCACTGAATATATGTTGTTTTAGTCTATGTGTCACTGGGACCCTGCCAGGCAGGGCCCCAGTGCTCATGAGTATGTGCCCTGTATGTGTTCCCTGTGTGATGACTAACTGTCTCACTGAGGCTCTCCTAACCAGAACCTCAGTGGTTATGCTCTCTCTGCTTTCCAAATTTGTCACTAACAGACTAGTGGCCAGTTTCACCAATTTACATTGGCATACTGGTACATCCATATAATTCCCTAGTATATGGTACTGAGGTACCCAGGGTATTGGGGTTCCAGGAGATCCCTATGGGCTGTAGCATTTCTTTTGCCACCCATAGGGAGCTCTGACAATTCTTACACAGGCCTGCCAGTGCAGCCTGAGTGGAAAAACGTCCACGTTATTTCACAGCCATTTACCACTGCTCTTAAGTAACTTATAAGTCACCTATATGTTTAACCTTCACCTGGTGATGGTTGGGTGCAAAGTTACTTAGTGTGAGGGCACCCTGGCACTAGCCAAGGTGCCCCCACATTGTTCAGGGCAAATTCCCCAGACCTTGTGAGTGCGGGGACACCATTACACGCGTGCACTGTACATAGGTCACTACCTATGTACAGCGTCACAATGGTAACTCCGAACATGGCCATGTAACTTGTCTAAGATCATGGAATTGTTGGGGGAACAATTCCATGATCCCCGGGTCTCTAGCACAGAACCCGGGTACTGCCAAACTGCCTTTCCGGGGTCTCCACTGCAGCTGCTGCCAACCCCTCAGACAGGTTTCTGCCCTCCTGGGGTCCAGGCAGCCCTGGCCCAGGAAGGCAGAACAAAGGACTTCCTCTGAGAGAGGGTGTAACACCCTCTCCCTTTGGAAATAGGTGTGAAGGCTGGGAGGAGTAGCCTCCCCCAGCCTCTGGAAATGCTTTGATGGGCACAGATGGTGCCCATCTCTGCATAAGCCAGTCTACACCGGTTCAGGGATCCCCCAGCCCTGCTCCGGAGCGAAACTGGACAAAGGAAAGGGGAGTGACCACTCCCCTGACCTGCACCTCCCAGGGGAGGTGCCCAGAGCTCCTCCAGTGTGTCCCAGACCTCTGCCATCTTGGAAACAGAGTTGCTGCTGGCACACTGGACTGCTCTGATTGGCCAGGGCCAGCAGGTGACGTCAGAGACTCCTTCTGATAGGCTCCTTCAGGTGTTGCTAGCCTATCCTCTCTCCTAAGTAGCCAAACCCTCTTTTCTGGCTATTTAGGGTCTCTGCTTTGGGGAATTCCTTAGATAACGAATGCAAGAGCTCATCAGAGTTCCTCTGCATCTCTCTCTTCACCTTCTGCCAAGAAATCGACCGCTGACCGCGCCGGAAGCCTGCAAAACTGCAACAAAGTAGCAAAGACGACTACTGCAACTCTGTAACGCTGATCCTGCCGCCTTCTCGACTGTTTTCCTGGTGGTGCATGCTGTGGGGGTAGTCTGCCTCCTCTCTGCACTAGAAGCTCTGAAGAAATCTCCCGTAGGTCGACGGAATCTTCCCCCTGCTTCCGCAGGCACCAAAGAACTGCATCACCAGTCCCCTGGGTCTCCTCTCAGCACGACGAGCGAGGTCCCTTGAATCCAGCAACTGTGTCCAAGTGACTCCCACAGTCCAGTGACTCTTCAGTCCAAGTTTGGTGGAGGTAAGTCCTTGCCTCCCCACGCCAGACTGCATTGCTGGGAACCGCGACTTTTGCAGCTACTCCGGCCTCTGTGCACTTCCGGCGGAAATCCTTTGTGCACAGCCAAGCCTGGGTCCACGGCACTCTAAGCTGCATTGCACGACTTTCTAAGTTGGTCTCCGGTGACGTGGGACTCCTTTGTGCAACTTCGGGTGAGCACCGTTTCACTCCTCTTCGTAGTGCCTGTTCCGGCACTTCTGCGGGTGCTGCCTGCTTCTGAGAGGGCTCCTTGTCTTGCTCGACGCCCCCTCTGTCCCCAGACGCAATTGGCGACATCCTGGTCCCTCCTGGGCCACAGCAGCATCCAAAAACCCTAACCGCACGATTTGCAGCTAGCAAGGCTTGTTGGCGGTCTTTCGGCGGGAAAACACTTCTGCACGACTCTCCACGGCGTGGGGGATCCATCCTCCAAAGGGGAAGTCTCTAGCCCTTGTCGTTCCTGCAGAATCCTCAGCTTCTACTGTCCAGTAGCAGCTTCTTTGCACCCACAGCTGGCATTTCCTGGGCATCTGCCCATCTCGGACTTGCTTGTGACTTTTGGACTTGGTCCCCTTGTTCCACAGGTACCCTCGACTGGAAATCCATCGTTGTTGCATTGCTGGTTTGTGTCTTTCCTGAAGAACTCCCCTATCACGACTTCTATGTCCTTTGGGGAACTTTAGTGCACTTTGCACTCACTTTTCAGGGTCTTGGGATGGGCTATTTTTCTAACCCTAACTATTTTCTAATAGTCCCAGCGACCCTCTACAAGGTCACATAGGTTTGGGGTCCATTCGTGGTTCGCATTCCACTTTTGGAGTATATGGTTTGTGTTGCCCCTATCCCTATGTGTCCCCATTGCATCCTATTGTAACTATACATTGTTTGCACTGTTCTCTAAGACTATATTGCATATTTTTGGTATTGTGTACATATATCTTGTGTATATTTGCTATCCTCATACTGAGGGTACACTCTGAGATACTTTGGCATATTGTCATAAAAATAAAGTACCTTTATTTTTAGTATATCTGTGTATTGTGTTTTCTTATGATATTGTGCAAGTGACACTAGTGGTACTGTAGGAGCTTCACTCGTCTCCTAGTTCAGCCTAAGCTGCTCTGCTAAGCTACCATTATCTATCAGCCTATGCTGCTAGACACCCTATACACTAATAAGGGATAACTGGGCCTGGTGCAAGGTGCAAGTACCCCTTGGTACTCACTACAAGCCAGTCCAGCCTCCTACAGTTGGTCTTGTTAGGGAGACAAAAGAGGATGTGTTAGTCTCTGAAGGTTCCATTGATTTGGCCACCTTGGTTGCTTGTCCCCTTAATATGGATAAGTACAAGCAACTTCCCCTAATCAATGGTGTTGAGGTTCAGGCCTACAGGGACACAGGTGCCAGTGTTACCATGGTAATAGAGAAACTGGTACACCCTGAATAACACCTACTTGGTCACCAGTACCAAGTGACAGACGCTCATAACAACACTCTTAGCCACCCTATGGCTGTTGTGAATCTCAACTGGGGGGGGGGGTTACTGGTCCAAGGAAAGTCATGGTTGCCTCAGATTTACCTGTAGACTGTCTACTAGGCAGTGATTTAGAGACATCAGCTTGGGCAGAAGTGGAGTTGGAGGCTCATGCAGCAATGCTGGGCATTCCTGGGCATATTTTTGCTTTAACCAGGGCTCAGTCCAAAAAGCAAAAAGGACAGGGTGACTTGGATCCTGGAACAATGGACCAAGTGCTCCCTAAAGCTAGGGGTAGCAAGGGTAAATCCCTACCCACTATCCCTCACTCTACACGTGATTCAACTTCTGAGGAAGAAGAATTTCTCCCCTGTGCAGAACCATCACCAGAGGAGCTGGCAGCAGACACTGCTGAGCTTTTGGGTTGAGGGGGGCCTGCCAGGGAGGAGCTGAGTGTGGCACAGCAATCCTGTCCTACGTTAGAGGGTCTCAGACAGCAAGCTGTCAAGCAGCAACATGGGGATGTCAGTGACTCACATAGAGTTTACTGGGAGGACAACATCTTGTACACAGAGGCAAGGGATCCAAAACCTGGAGCAGCCAGGAGATTGGTGATTCCCCTGCAGTACATAGAGTTCCTCCGAACTCTGGCACATGACATTCCCTTGGCTGGACATTTAGGTCATCTTAGAACATGGGAAAGGCTTGTCCCCCTGTTTCACTGGCCTAGGATGTCAGAGGACACAAAAGATTTTTGTAAGTCTTGCGTGACCTACCAAGCCAGTGGCAAGACTGATGGCACTCCAAAGGCTTCCCTTATTCCACTACCTGTGGTTGG
This sequence comes from Pleurodeles waltl, assembly GCF_031143425.1. Taxonomy (NCBI): domain Eukaryota; kingdom Metazoa; phylum Chordata; class Amphibia; order Caudata; family Salamandridae; genus Pleurodeles; species Pleurodeles waltl. Next base: position 301,617 of record NW_027149863.1, on the reverse strand, counting down.
GGTTCCCTTTGAAAGGGTAGGGGTTGACATAGTTGGCCCCCTTGACCCTCCTACTGCTTCAGGCAATAGGTTTATCTTGGTGGTAGTGGACCATGCCACAAGATATCCTGAAGCAGTTCCTCTAAGGACCACTACAGCACCTGCAGTGGCAAAAGCCCTCCTGGGAATCTTTTCCAGGGTGGGTTACCCAAAAGAGGTGGTATCAGACAGGGGTAGCAACTTTGTCTGCATACTTGAAGGCCATGTGGAAGGAATGTGGTGTAACATACAAATCCACCACTCCTTATCATCCTCAGACTAATGGACTGGTAGAGAGATTTAATAAAACTCTCAAAGGAATGATAATGGGACTTCCTGGAAAAAACTCAGGAGGAGATGGGATGTCCTGTTACCTTGCCTCCTTTTTGCTTACATGGAGGTACCGCAAAAAGGAGTGGGTTTCAGCCCCTTTGAACTCCTCTTTGGGCACCCTGTAAGAGGTCCACTAACACTTGTAAAGGAGGGTTGGGAACAACCTTTAAAAGCTCCCAAACAGGACATAGTAGACTATGTACTTGGCCTAAGATCCAGAATGGCTGAGTACACGAAAAAGGCCAGTAAAAACCTTCAGGCCAGCCAAGAGCTCCAGAAGCAATGGCATGACCAGAAGGCTGTTCTGATCCAGTACCAACCAGGACAGAAGGTGTGGGTATTGGCGCCTGGGGCCCCAAGAGCACTCCAGGACAAATGGAGTGGACCCCATCTAATTGTTGAGAAAAAGAGTGAGGTTACCTATCTGGTAGACCTGGGCACTGCCAGGAGTCCCCGTAGGGTGATTTATGCCAACCGCCTAAAACCCTACTATGACAGGGCTGATCTCACCCTGCTCATGGCAACACATGAAGGATAGGAAGAAGAGAGTGGCCCTCTCCCTGATCTCTTCTCCTCCACTGAAGAAGATGTTTTAGTGGAGGGAGTAGTTTTAGCAGATTGTCTGACTGCAGAACAGAAAGACAATTGCATAAATCTCCTTGGACAATTTTCGGAACTCTTTCCAACTGTGCCAGGCACCACATCTTGGTGTGAACACACAATTGATAGTGGAGACAGCTTGCCTGTCAAAAGTAAAATCTATAGGCAGCCTGACAATGTCAGGGACTGCATAAAACAAGAGGTTCAGAAAATGCTTGATCTAGGAGTGGTTGAACCTTCTGAAAGCCCATGGGCGAGTCCTGTGGTGCTTGTGCCAAAGCCTCAATCAAAAGATGGAAAAACAGAGATGAGGTTTTGTGTTGATTACAGAGGTCTCAATCAGGTAACAAACACTGATGCTCAGCCTATACCCAGGGCAGATGAGCTCATAGATACACTGGCATCTGCCAAGTATCTAAGCATCTTTGATTTGACTGCAGGGTATTGGCAGAACAAATTGGCTGAGGATGCTAAACCTAAAACTGCATTTTCAACTATAGGAGGGCACTACCAATTTACAGTGATGCCCTCTGGTTTGAAAAATGCACCTGCTACTTTTCAGAGGTTGGTGAACACAGTCCTGCAAGGGTTGGAGGCTTTTAGTGCAGCATATCTAGATGATATAGCTGTCTTTAGATAGATCCACCTGTGATGAGCACCTGGTCC